>NC_057813.1:572353917-572385761 GCF_018294505.1 Triticum aestivum
AATCCTCCCACTCGGGGGCTTAGCTGCAGTCCAGTACTTGCCTAAGTTTGAAAAATCCTACCGAGTGGTGAGCAATCCTCCCACTCGGGGGCTTAGCTGCAGTCCAGTACTCGCCTAAGTTTGAAAAATCCTACCGAGTGGTGAGCAATCCTCCCACTCGGGGGCTTAGCTGCAGTCCAGTACTCACCTAAGTTTGAAAAATCCTACCGAGTGGTGAGCAACCCTCCCACTCGGGGGCTTAGCTGCAGTCCAGTACTCGCCTAAGTTTTAAAAATCCTACCGAGTGGTGAACAACCCTCCCACTCGGGGGCTTAGCTGTAGTCCAGTACTCGCCTAAGTTTTAAAAACTCTCCCGAGTGAAAACTGATCTTTTCACTCGGAGATTTAGCAAAGTGCGGGTTGACCGCGGCCCCACTCCAGAGTTGCACCATCAAGAAGAAGGACGAGATTGAGCGTGTTGCCAAGGAGAGCCACTTTCAGGAATGTCAAGACCATTGTTGAATGCCTCGTTGATGAGCTGCCAGTCCCGCCGAATGGTGCGGGTCGACCACGACCCCCCTGGGGGCTGCACCGTCAAGAAGAAGGACGAGATTGTGCACACTGTCAAAGGCCCATCCAACGACTTATGCCTTGCCGATGGCAGGAACATCAAGACCATTGCTGAGTGCCTTGTTGATGAGCTGATCAATGCTACTCAAGGCTCATCCAACCGGTCGACTGCTGATTCTTCTTCAGAAGCTGCATCGAATGAACAGAAACCAATCCGAGAGAAGAACGATTTTCACTCGAAGATAAACATAGCATATTCAAAGATAAATCCAAAGGTTCCTAAACCGCAGATTGAAAGTACTCGGGCGTCAGGCCCAAAGGAGTTTTAATGATTACAAAATCACTCGGCATTCCGAGGCAAATAAGAGGTGAGGCATAATGTTTTTCAGTCACTCGGCGGGAGAAGGATTGGTTCGATCGCAGAAGCTGTCGAGGTCAATGCTGTCGGCAATACGAGTGGCTGCCTCAAGGAAGGTGTCCATGAAGGTATGGAAAGGAGTGCTTCTTAGTATTCACTACCTTGAGGGTCGCCAGCTTATCTTCTTTAGCCTCCTTGCAGTGCACTCGAACCAATGACAAGGCGACATCAGCACCACAGTGAGCAAAAGATTTCTTCCACTCTTGCACTCGGCCAGGAATCTGATTGAGTCGAGTCATCAGCGACTCGAGGTCTTGAGAAAGTTCCACCCGAGGCCAGAGTTCGGCATCCACTCAGGTCATCGCAGCCTTCAGCCGAGCCATATAGTCAATAGCACCGTCCAAACACGATTCCAATCGAAGCAGGTTCATCGCAACTTCATCTTTCATGGGACAATTGATGGGGTCGAGACCTATCTCGACCCGCCCGGTTTCAGCTTCAAAGTCCTGGGAAAGATCTGTTCCATCACGAAAAACAATGAGTCGACAATATTGCAACATACTTCAATCGACATAATTAACCAGTCGAGTGACCGTACCTTCAAGCTTCAAAATGAGTTTTGTCGCAAGTTGCTCCAGATAGGACTCCAGCTTGCCTGTCTTGGTTCTGAGGCCGCCGACTTGAGTGGTCAGGTTCTCCTTGTCCTTCCAAAGCTGCTTGACTTCTCGATTAGCTTCCGTGATTGCGGTCTTCAACTTCATGGTCTCCTCCTCCAATTTGCCGACTGAACCCAGCTTTTGGTCCACAAGCTTCGTCTTCTCACGTGCTTCCTTCTGAGCAGTTGCAAGGTCCAGGTCCTTCTTCTCCAAAGCCTCCTTCATCCTCTCTAAAGAAACAACACTCTTCAGACGAGCCTGAAGTTGGCGATTTTCACTATGCACATCTGATTGTGTGAAGTCACTCGGTTCAAAGAGACTGAAAGAAAAAGCAGTGGGAGTGCTGCAAAGCGGACAAGACAGTCGAATGATTACCTCCCATGATGTCCGTCTCTTGTTGAGCAATCTTGAGGTTCTTCTTTGCGAGTTCAAGGTCAAGTTCAACGCTGATATGCTTCTTCTTTAACTCGGAAAGTCGAGCTCCAAGATCACAAGACCTCTGCAGTCAGCAAGAGAGATATGTCTGTCGACAGAAATAAGAGACAGTGACAGGGAAAAGTTACTCTATGACTACCGCCGAATCAAATATTCAACAGTAGTCTCGGGGACTACACCCAGTGGGTGCACTTAGCGTGCCCCCACTGGTCCAGATCAATACTCAGTAGGGTCTGCCCAGCGTGAGTTCAAAAGAGAGAGAGAGAGAGAGAGAGAGAGAGAGAGAGAGAGAGAGAGAGAGAGTACATTCTAAGACCTCAGTTGACTGCCAGCAGTCGACCGCGGTCTCGGGGACTACACCCAGTGGGTGCACTCGGCATGCTCCCACTGGTTCATATAGTTTACTGAGACGCAGCTCGGATCGAGTGGAGTGGAAGATTTCCTAAACTCTAAACAAAGAAACACTCCAGTGGGTGATCGGATATAAATCAACATTCAAAAGTCCAGTCGGAGTTTTGCTGACCTGAACATTGGTCTGAAGGGCAGTGCTGGCGTTGTAGGCCACCTGACTAGCCTCGTGCATCACCTTCACCTGCTCCATGGCAAGGTTCACCTGGCGCAGAACCTCCCTGGCAGCACTCGGCGAGTCGTCTGGGGTCTGATATGCAGCAAAGAGTGACGGTTACAAGGTGGTCGAAGCGGTTACTGGGTCAGACGCGTGGAGTTGCACCAGAGCGGCAGGAGTCGGAGCATCCGATCCCGATGGACGATCAGTCATCAGCGGGTCAGCGAATGTGACGTTGGTCCGAACCGGTTTTCCAGAACGTTCGCCCATCGCCTCAAGCACCGGCGTTGACTGAGGGACTTGAACTTCAAGTCTCTTCCTGCTCGAGCCCCCACTCCTTTTCTTCCTCTCTTGTAGAGGCACTTCTTCTTCATCATCATTAGGGAGCACAACGACCTCTTGGGGAGCTACAGAAAGGGAGAAATATCAGAAAGTCAGCCGATTGAAGATCCATTCGACTAAATGAAACCTGGTCGAACGAACTTACCAGCTCGAGAGGTGGACTCCTCGTCTCCTGGGGCTTGTCGATGTCCATGTCAGTGGCAGCAGAGGCTAGGCTAGTGAGATACATGATACAATCGGTCTGAACAGAAATTTCAGTCGGTCTGCATAAACACAAGTGTGATACTCACCCCGAAGCCACATGGACGTCCATCTTGATCTGTGGCAAAGTCTTCCGAGCCTTGGGAGGAGTAAACTTGGGCTGCTTGGCGACCTTCTCGGTGGGCTCCGGAGTCGATGTCCGAGCATGCTTCTGAGTGTGGGGACCTAGATCCACGCTCTTCCCACGCCCGCCTGCCGGGTCATGTTGCTGCTTGGATCGATGCTCAGAGCGCGACGGCAAGTCGACTTCCTCCTCCTCATCCGACTCCTCGATCTCCTCCTCCTCTTCTTGATCCGAGGACTCCCAGTCACCACTTTCCTCTGCATTGGCCTCTCCTTCCTAGTCCTGCACCAGAGCTTGTTCGCCGTTGGGCATCGAATACATCTCAGTGAAAACCTACAAGACAAAAAGACGAGCGAGAGTCAGTCAACATCAAGTACAGTCGGAACATATATGCTAGGCAGTCGGAATAAAGAGCATACCTTGTCGGGTGGATTGTCGTCTCTGAAGGGAATGACTCGCCTGGATCCTCTGGGGTTGTCCTAATTGCCTGTAATACTCCTCAACCACATAGCCACGATTTTGGACGGCACCTCCTCTGGATGGACCCGAGCGGTGTCTTCAGATCTGGAGTATACCCACATAGGATGATCACGGGCTTGGAGGGGCTGGATGCATCGACTGAGGAACACCTCCAGCAGATCCAGGCCAGTTGCACCCTCATTGATGAGTTGGACCACTTTCTCCACCAACATCTTCGTCTCCACATTCTCAGCAGCAGTCACTTTGAGTGGAGAAGGAGTCTGGACACGGTCGAATGTGAAGTGGGGGAGGCCAGTCGACTGGCCTGGAGCTGCGATGTCCTGGCAGTAGAACCAAGTCGACTGCCAGTCTCTAACCGATTCGGGGAGAGCCATAGCAGGGAAAGAACTCCTATGCCTTTTTTAGGATGCCTAAACCCCCACACATCTGGATGACATGGGTTTTTGAGTCACTCGACTTTGCTTTTTTGACCGACTGAGAGAGGATGGTAAAGAGATGTTTGAAAAGACCCCAGTGCGGTCGACACCCTAAGAAGTTTTCACACATCGACACAAACGCGGCCAGATACGTGATGGTGTTGGGAGAAAAATGGTGGAGCTGGGCACCGAAGAAATTCAAGAACCCTCGGAAGAAGGGGTGCGGAGGAAGCGAAAAAACCCGGTCGACGTGAGTGGCAAGCAGTACACACTCACCCGGTCGAGGCTGAGGCTCCAACTCCCCCTCCGGTAGCCTTGCCGCTCCCTTGGCGATCAGTCCGGACTCCACCAGCTCATCCAGATCTTCTTGCCGAATCGAAGACCAGATCCAATCGCCCTGGATCCAGCCCAGTGGCAACCCCGCGCGCGATGACGACCCATGGTTGTACTTCTTCCCCTTCGCCGCCCTCGTCGCCTTCTTTGCATGCTCTAGCGCTGCCGTCTTGTCCTTCACCATGGCGACAGAGTAGTAGCGTCCAGAGCGAAAGAGTTGGGCGCGGTGGAGAAGCGGAGGAAAAAGAAGGAGGAGCGGGCGTGCACAGTGCAGATGCCTCGGCCCCTTCGCCTCATAAAGGGTTGCTGCCGAGTGACTGTCACATGGGACCAGGCAATCCTGTCAAATCCCGCAACAGTCGCGTGCAATGTACGTGGCGAAAAAGGTGGCACGGAAATCGAGGCATCGCTATTTATCTGCTCCGCCCACTTCAGCGCTCCCCGTCCCGCGCGCTTCCCTGAAATTTCGTATCCCACAAAATCTGGGATACGCAGCAGTCAATCGCGCCCAAGATCCCGCACTCTAATACAACACTCAGCACATGATGCCACAAGTTCAGTCGACAACACTCTGAATGGATCAAGGCAGCTGAGTCGACGCTGAAGTACCAACGTGAGTTTTCAATCTTACAGAAGACACTCGCGAAGATGCAAAGCTTAGAATAAGTTCAACTTCAACCTACTTTCCACTTGAACCTTAATCCATTCGGGGGCTACTGATGAGGATACAGACCTGGGGTAGGGTCATAGGCCGGACCTATACATCCTACCCAAGGTCATTACCATAAAAGATAAGGAGTCCAAGAGACAGCAAGGGACCCCCAGTCAAAGATGTCGAGTGCAATCCACTCGACATTCATGTCACTCGGGCGTCTTCCTCCTTACTGTCACTCGACCATCTAGAGAATGACTCGACCAACCGAAGACCAGGAGTCACCCAGCATTACAACGGGCAGGCGCTCACTCCGTAGTCTTTAAGGTCATTAACAACACTTAAGGCTGGCGTTACCAGTAATGCCCCTACTTTATGTACATTAAGTCCCTTGTTACGGAGGGGAGCTGGGGTCCTGGCGCACTCTATATAAGCCACCCCCCTCCTCTGAGAAAAGGGATCGCACCCCCTGTAACATCACACACATAATCCAATCGACCGCCTCTGGGCACCAAGACGTAGGGCTGTTACTTCCACCGAGAAGGGCTTGAACTCGTAAACCTCGTGTGTACGCCTTCACCATAGCTAAGATCCTGCCTCTCCATACCTACCCCCTTTCTATAGTAAGTCTTAGAACCACGACAGATACAGAGATGGAGAGGCTAGCTAGAGGGACATCCACTAGTTTGAGTGTTGGAGATGACCGCCTGGTGGTTCAGAGGGTGAAGTTATATATGTGTGTGAGAGAGAAAGATAAAAGGAGGGCACTTGACTGCATGTAGAGAGAAACATAAGTAGTGTGCATGATAGGAAGCAAGAGTGAGGGCGAGAAAGAAAGTTGATGGAGAAATAGATAAATAGAAAGATAAAGATGCTAGCTAGTGTGCGTTTGTGATAGGAGTCGAGTGGATCAGAAGGTTGAATTATGTGTGTGGGTGTGAGAGAGATAGAGAGAGGGTGCATGTGAGTCACATACAAACAGATATCAGAGAGAAAGGAGATCCCGAGAGACGGAGTTTTGTGTCTGCGAGAGAGAGAGATATTTCGCAATGAGAGTGATAGCTAGAGATACACATGAGGGAACGCAAGATATCTTTAGGAAGAGAGTGTATGTGTGAGCGACATACAAGAGAACAGTGGAGAAATATGATACCCTGGGAGACAGAGTTTGTGTTTGTGTGTGAGAAACAGATACTTAAGAGGAAGAGTCGTAGGTTCTCATATCTAAGGAGCGAAAGACATCTCTGTATGAGGGGTGTGCGAGTGGCACACATGGGAATAGTAGAGAGAAATGAGACCCAGGGAGACAAAGTTTTGTGTTTGTGTGAGAGAAAGAGATTCCACATGGAGAATCATATTCAAAGACACATAGCAGGGAGCGAGATAAACTTAGAGAGAGATAGAGTGATGAAGGTCGAGGGAGAGAGTACCGTCAGTGTGTTACAAAGATAAAAGATCATTGTCAACATACAGGTAGCACGAGAGATACCTGAGAGACGATGAACATGTATAGGTCCAGAGAGATAGACCTATATAAGCATGAGTGATAGCTATATGAGATGAATATCAGGATTAAATGGGATTCAAATATTTAAACTGGAGATCATGACATCGATAATATCATAATGCAAATTGCTGTATCAAACATGCATATTCATTTGAATTTGGGCACACGTGTAATGTTATATAGTTTATCAATATTGGTGATCCATAGATTCTTTAATTACAAACAATGCATGGTTTATATGCAATTAATGTCTAAACGGGACTACACTATATGCTGCATGTGTGAAATACATTATACATGTTTGGGAAGTAAAAAAAACCCGCATGAAACACACATTAATTGGAGACAGTTAGCGAGGAATGCATACATTGGATTTCAACATAAAGTGGTTTCAAATATTTGAAAATCCAAATTGATGGATACAACCTTATGAATCTGAGATCATGCCATTTGTAAACCATATTTATCTATAAATGGTGTTGTGCTTTTGAAAGTATATATATAAAAATGATGTATATAGAATTTAATTCCAATTGAAAATGGATCTCTCCCGAAAAAATAGAATACAAACATGATTCGAATTGAGTTGGCACGGTAAACGTGCACTCTGCAAAATTTGAACGAAGCGGGGAAAGTTGCAGTAACCACCCGAAACAAAAATCTGTGAGATGGAAATTACTACTACCTATCCCTGCCACGCAAAGCCTATCTGGTGGATTTCTATAGGTTTCGATAGGGGTAGGTTTGTAATTTCACCCAAACGTGACGTAACCACCTCTCACCCGGATTCATACATGGTGGGCGCCAAAACACAGTGTGTCCTCGGCCGAAATTGACTCCCTCCCCGATTCATATTCATACACGGTGGGCGCCAAAAACAAACTCTCATCGGCAAATATTAGGTGTATGCGAGATTACCGTCCTATCCCCAACCGACTAATATTGCTGTGATGTAGGAAATTTGAAACGGGGGCTAAGTTTGTAAATTTCCTCGCATTTGAGACAGGCGCGCCCTGAATACATGGTTCCCCCCTTCCTCTCTACCTCCCTTTTCCCCATTCATACTATGTGGGCGCCAAAACACCTTCTCCACCCCAGCCTCCTCCGTCCGCCACCCCATCCACCGCCGTCCTCCTCCACCATGCCGGAGCTGATACCCCGACGCCGCCGTCCATTACAAGAGATCGACCTCTCTCATCCACGGCTTCGGACCGAGATCCTTACATCATGTCCTCTCGCTTCATCCCCGCCATCGTCCACCATGCCAGCGCCGCTCCTACGACTGTCTCGTCCACCGCGCCCCATCACCACCATCTACCCTCCTAGATCTGCTTCCACGCCGCCAACAGCCATCGCTACCGCAGCACCGTCAAATTCACAGCAGATGCATACACGGCGCCGCACCAGAGGCGGTACTCTTTCGTATCTGCTCAACTTATTTATCGCAACAAGAAAATAGATCGCCACTACTTTACTCTGATTTCTTTTCTTTGTTGTGAAGTTGCCTTTGTCCGGTTTGCACCTTCAGATCCGCCATGGCACGCTCAACACTATACTCCCAATGCTTATGGTTTTCCCTTTTTATATTCCACACTAGTTAAATCACAGTAGACTAAATTTCAAAGTTGGGCCAGTCGATTTTTCAGAGCTCACCGGAGTTCGCCAGTGCAAATGAAGGGGCTCGGGTGGTTGTGGGGCCTCGCTGAACGAAGAAAACTCGATGCGGGTGGGGGCAGGGGTGGGGGGTGGGGGTGGCGGAGGAACACAGGCGGTGGGTCCGGTGGTCCGGCCGGCGGCCTGTGTGGTGTTCTATATGAGAAGAATCAAAGACGGGGAAGAAGAAGGGTTAGGAGACGTAGGATCTTCATCCAACCACCTGAAATGGTCGAGAGACAGCTGGGAGTTGCATTCTTAATGCGCTCTGGTTCATCATGTGTGGGCACTGCGCAACCAACATTTTATTATCCAAATTCTGCTTGCTCTTCTTTACCATGTTCCTCTTCCGTTCTTCTTCAATATGTACTCTCTCCATTCCGAAATATAAGTCTTTGTATAGATTCCACCATGGACTACATATGGAGCAAAATGAGTGAATGTACACTCTAAAATGCATCTGGATACATCTGTATGTGATCCATAGTGGAAATCTCTACCAAGACTTATATTTTGGAACAGAGGGAGTATGATAGTAGTATAGTATGTTCCTTGTACTGAAGATGAGAAGGGACATTTGTAGTGTAGAGGTCTATACAGTCGGTTGTGATGGACACTTTGAGCCTCTTTGATTCGTACGATTTTGTAAACATAGGAATAGGATTAGTAGTGGCCTGCCCACTTGAATCCTATAAGAATAGCAAGGAAATGCAGGGAGATGTGTCGCCTCTAAGAGTTACACTAATATTAATAGTGCCACACCTTCACTTGAAGAGAGCTGGTATCCGAAGCCTTTCTAGCCGTACCGGCAATACTAGCACATATATTCCAGCAAGTTCCACTTTGCTGATTTTACTCTCATGCTTAAGGTTTTCCCGTTATATCTACACTATGATCTATGTAGCTGCTTTGTGTCGCACTAGCAGCAGTACACTCTTGAAGCTAAACACAGCAATGACTTACAAAATTGGCACCAAGGCATTGAGTGCCATTCTGGATGCAATGAAACTCATACGCTCCCCACCTATCGACACTTGTTCAGAATATGATCCTAATGACTCTTGTTCAAAATTGCCACATATAGAGATACAACATGGAATTGCATTTCTTTGGGCGCTGTGATTCATCATGAGTGGGCAACTAACATTGTATGCGGAACCTCAAGAATATGCTTCCTCTTCTGTTCTTTAACATGTCCCTCCTTGTTTATTCTGTATTTAGTACATCCAGTATGTTCCTTGTCAGGAAGGGGCGCAGGGACATCCGCAGCCAACAACTAATAGAGCTGGCCTGTACGTGATCGATAGGCTTCCAATTACTAGCGGCAATACAACACCGTATTTTCAAGCCAGTTCCACTTTCCCGATTTATATATCGTGGTTATGGTGTACCCCTATTATGTACACTATGATCTGCCTAGTTGTTGTGTGCTCTTGTTATCATGGTTTGGCAATAAACTCTCTATATAGTATATTATGAGCCTATCATCTTCCAACTATCCTTACTTCTGGAGCCTATTTTTGTGTACTTGTGCCAGATTATATAAATGCACGCACCATATTACAGCACACATCAGCTCTCTCATCAGAATTCGGTGATAGCACACAAGTGTTTACAGGGGCGCCCCTATATTAGAATACCATCTGCATTACAAAGATAATCTCACAACTATTTATGTTTTCATGGTTCTCAGATATTATACGTAATTACAGTGAATATCAGAATCCGCACATCAGAAGAATATTGTGGAACACTGCAATGACTTACAAAATTGGCACCAAGGCATTGAGTGCCATTCTAGATGCAATGAAACTCATACGCTCCCCACCTATAGATTCTTGTTCACAATATGATCCTAATGACTATTCTAACCTCGAGGAGCCAAAGGCAGATGGCCTGTCATGTTCACCCATCAAGGTGCCTGTTATAATTTGGCAAGGTTTTATTGAGTGCGCGTATCTTGCATATGTTGTCTTGCATTTCTTTTACTTTGTTGCACCGCCATCTGCTTAGTTTACTCATCATATATGTCGAGATGCCATGCCCATCCATTATCAATACATATTCCATCTATCATCATACCATGTTTTTCCACTCAAATTTTGTTCTTGTGCATCTGACATCAAAAAAGAAGAGGGTGATTGTCGAACCTGAAGGAGCACCAGCAAAGTCCTTGAAAAACATGGTTGTGCCGGAGAAATCAGACAACACCCCACTTATGTTGGCTGTACAACCAGTGTGTCACGACCGGTTTTCCGGGAAATAAATTTCCAGAAAAGACCGTCGTGCTCATCAGCCCCAGGATTACTGTTAGCTGATGAGGCTCCAACTTGATACAGAAATTCCAAGCAGAAAACAAAAGATGTAGTACAAGGCCATTCTGGCCCGTGAGTACAACAAATGGTTTCTAGTGGTTGATGGAAGAAGCGGGTTGTGAAACATCAGTGTCTATGGGACTCCATTTCCCACCGGAACAGCTGACCAGGTTAACTCCTATCTTCGCGAGGCTGCTATCTCCATTACTTAGGTTCCGGCGCTGTCATCGCGTCGCTCCTCTTCGTGCAAGAAAATCTGGCCAAGACAATAGCCAGGGACAAGCCAGTGAGTACTTTGAATGTACTCGCAAACATTATGAACACAGGTATAATATAACAATGATGTGCTGAATATATTTTATGCTCATGACGTCAGTCACAAAAGATAAATAAATCTCCGATGCGTGCAAGCAAGTTATTTATAAAATTGCAATAACATAGTAGTATTAAAATTTATGAAATAAATAACAAGCAAAGCCACAGTCGGGCGTCTTAGCAACACCACATAAAGGGCTTTAAAAGAAATGCCACAGTCGGGCGTCTGAGCGACACCACATAAAGGGCTTTAAAAGAAATGCCACAGTCGGGCATCTGAGCGACACCACATAAAGGGCTTTAAAAGAAATTCCACAGTCGGATGTCTGAGCGACACCACACAAAGGGCTTTAAAAGAAATGCCACAGTCGGGCGTTTGAGCGACACCACATAAAGGGCTTTAAAAGAAATGCCACAGTCGGGCGTCTGAGCGACACCACATAAAGGGCTTTAAAAGAAACAATCATAGTGAATATCCCGGAGGTAGAACCATCCCAGAGATACTCGATAATAACAATAATATCACGGGTTAGTCAACAATAATAATAATCATCGTTATCACAAGTCACAAGTAGTAATTCCATTTCTGGTTAATAGTTTCACCTCCGAAGACCGACACTAAGACCGACACCTGACCCATCCCAGACTGTAATCCTTAACCATGGACACGGCTATTCGAATAGATTTATTCTCTGCAGAGGGTGTACTCTTTACCCATGAGTAATGGATTTCTTTAGTCCATCGGGACTAATTCCGTCTACGGTCTTTTTGTTGAAAACACACCTAACTTGCACACACCAGCTTATCTCACACGTGTCTGGAATCACCCACGACACCTGTTAAGCAAACTCTAAGTGGGGAGGCTACAACCTCGCGTAGCATGGGATCAAATTTATATCGCGCGCTCTAAGGGGTGGCCTCCCCTCTCGGTCCCAACCGGAAACACCCATGCCCCCGGACCAGGTGGCCTGCCTACCAGCTACAACCGGTATCTTCCACCATGGCCTCTCTATACGGTGTGTGCTAGAAAGAGGTTGACAGCTTACTGAACCGTACTCTACTTGCTGTAGAGACGAGTGGTAGTACGAAACAAGTATGGGGGTTACTGGCACAAGACTCGATCTACGGTCGACTCAGGAGGTTTAAGTATTCCCTGCATGATTAGCATGACGAATATATTTCAACCAACAGAGTAACCGCTCATATCACCTTGCCATGCCATACCAGACATAACCGTCCCGACGGAGACCGGCGACAAACTCATGCCTACCCAAGGCCGAGGTTTTCCCGGGTTCCTGCCGGTATGCATGCAAGGCACATGAGGGTGATTATCATCACAAGTGTGTCCATTTCCAACAGCATGGAAATCAATAACATGCACCCATGCATATAGTCATATCACATGAAATAACAAGTTTCTCCAAAGTGAGGTGATGTTATGAACATGTCATCGAACACACAAAAATATTATGCCGGGGTTTAGAATGCTTGCCTTCAATGTGTGGAAAGGCAGGGTGCACTCCAAAACTTGAAACATTTCTCTTCTCTTCAAAAATCCTATTTTAGCAATATAAAAGAATTAACACACAAAATAAAAACAGCACCAAAAGTTGTTCTGAAATTTTTTCAAATAAATCTTAAAATAAACTAGGTGAAATTTGAGAGAGGTAGGAAAAAGAATCATTTCATTTGGAGTTGTATTTAAAAAGATATAACCAGTCAAAGTTTTGGTCAAATCTGATTTTAAATAAAACAGAAAAAGAAAAACGTTTCAGAATGGAATACGCTTTCTAAGAAGGGGTTACGTACTCGCGAGTTTTATGCTTCCACTTACTCCGCGTGGACCGAGCGGGGGTCACTGACAGTGGCTCCTAGGTGGCCCACTAGTCAGGTTTGACTAGTCTTTCTCCCTCTCCTCCTCTGTCCCGAGTGGAGGCGGAGCTCCGGCGATTTTCGCCGGCGACTGGCGGCTCCTCGCGGGGCCCCAAGGGCGGGGATGGATCCGCCACTCCAGGGCGGTCCTCCCGGTGGTCGCCAGGCCGATGGGGACGGAGGGAGTTGCCGGCGGCGAGCTTCGCGGCGGAGGAGGCTTTGGTGGCGAAGTGGTTTTGTGGCGGCGATGGCTCCCGATCAAAATCAAGTAGGGGGTTGGGTTCCTGGATGGAAGGAGGGGTTCTTGGTGAAGAGAACGGGGAGGGGGAAGCCCTGGTGGCGCCGGAGTGAACGAGACAGTGGCGGCGGCAGGAGTTGCCGGAGATGAAGAAGGCGGCGTTTCCCTGACGATTGCGGGCTATGGGGGTTCCATGGGGGTAGCTTGAGGTTGTGTGCGTGCTCAGAGGGGCTCGGGGTCCCTTTTATAGCGCGACGAGGTCCGTTCCGCGGCGGTGGATAAGGCGGCCGGCGAACCGCCGTTCTGTAGCTGCAGGGGAACGTGGCGGCGACGAGAGCTAGGCGACACCCTTGTGGATGAGCTTGAGCTGTTCAAGGGGCCAGGTGGCGAGCCGGGGTGGCTTGGGCGGTGCTGAACGGCGCAGGGCTGTCGGCCGACGCCGGCGTGCCACCAAAAGTGCTCTGGCGGTGGCGCTGTAGGGTGCCAGGGCGGGCTGGCGTGTAGTGGTGAGGCGGGGAGTGCGTGGCGAGGTTCTGCAGTGTGGGCCAAGACAGGGGCGCGACGCGGCGGCTCGTGTGCGCAGCTGCAATTTGCGCGCTCTGGGCGCGCCCAGCGCACGCACACTAGATGCTCAGTGAAATGCCATGGCACTCCAGGGCGCTTGGTTGGAGCTGGGAGTTAGCAGGTCTAGGCTATGACTTGCAAGGAGATCAATGGACAAGCTTAATGGGTCAGAGGATCAGGTTCACACTGCTAACTAAAATCCATGCCAAATCTGACCATACACTCCAGGTGTTTGACAAAATGCCACAGGCACTTAGGCAAGTCTTGGAGTGGTTAAAAACTCCAGATCAGGGTCTCCTTAGATGCAAGAGAGAGTGGTGAGGTTAGTTTGTGAAAAGCCCAAACTTGTTAGTGCAAGTTTTGCAAAACTACAATTCTGGACAGGAAATAAATGACATTATTTCATGAACCAAAATTAATCCAATGGGTGCATACTCCTGGATTTAGGGGTTTGGTAGGGCTGTCTACAAGTAGGAGAAAACACAAGATCTTTGGAGCAAAATTAAATAGGGTTGCAGTAGAAATCACAAGGCTGGACCAGAATGAAAAAGAGGATGATTGACTCAAAATTTTCAAAGAACAGCACTAGGTTTTTGCATAATGTTGAATCATATGCTACTACCAATATCCCATAATTTTGGTAGAAGTTTTAATTAAATATTTAAATAGGTTGTAGTGTAAAATTGCCCACTGGACCAGATTTGAAAACTTGGTGTAGAACTCAAAATATCCAATGAATGAAATATATTATTGCACAA
The DNA here is from genome assembly GCF_018294505.1 of Triticum aestivum. Lineage (NCBI taxonomy): Eukaryota > Viridiplantae > Streptophyta > Magnoliopsida > Poales > Poaceae > Triticum > Triticum aestivum. The sequence goes on from NC_057813.1 coordinate 572,368,251, forward strand.
AAGTGATTTAGAGACATCACATGATATCTCCAAACCTTGGTGAAATTTTTAGTTAAATATATCAAATGGTTGTAGTTCAAAAAGAGCTCCAAATTTTAAAACAAGTCATTTAATGAATAAAGCTCAGGGTGAAATAATTTTATAAATAAATCTCCTGATTGAGAGATGTTTTTTTTAAATGAGAGGGAAAATAAGTCCAATATATTTTGGAAGGATCCACTTGGGAAAAATTTCTTAATATTAAAAGAAAAGTTTTGAAATCAACAAAGATATACTTGCATGCAAAAAATTTAAACTCTTGGCAAAATTTTAATAACTAAAACCTGGTTAAATTTTTGGGGTGTTACAACACTACCCCCCTTAAGAAAAATCTCGTCCTCGAGATTTGTTAAAAGCTGTTGTGAAAAACAAAAGTTCCATATGCGTTCGAGCGGTTGTGAGACTGCTGCCGTGGTGCTGCGTGAATAAAAATAATAATAATCCACGTAGTGAGGGGATAAATGATGCAGCAATTCAGTAAAAAGAAAACTCATACTAGGATCTTTCGCGGTTACACAAGTTAATCACGAAGAAAAATTACTCATACCAGTAGAAACTAAATACTCGACTCGTCGCACAAATTTGGGGTACCATGCATAAGATACACGCAAATATAAATGCTGCAAAAACAAATACAGTAGTGACGTCTAAAATGAAAACGGTAACTGGGTGGGGTACTGATAAAATGTCTCTGGTAAAGGGATACACTCCTCTTCTATCGGAGGAAGTGGATTGACCAGTCGATGTATGCGTCTCTCCGGGTCGGGCCTCAGTGGTCTGCCGATGGCAATCTGAGGATTCAGATCAGTGAGATTCTGGAGATAATCCATCACTCGTTGGTTGAAATGCTCTTGAGCAATGATGTACTGGATAAGGTTGGCCAGAACTGGGTCTCTCTCAATACGCCCACCGGGAAAAGACGTTACTTCTCCGGGTGCTGCACGGCTCGGAAAGTAATAATATCCTTGTTCGCGGGCGTACGGTACTGCGGATCGAAGACGAGCAATCGCTTCTTTCGCAGCAGCTTCTATGGCCAGGTGTGGGGTTGGCATAGATTTCCCCACGAAGGAAACTTCTGTTGGATCTTGGTTGGGGTCTACAGGAGGAATGTGTACTGCTGCCCAATATTCCGAGGTGGATGGGGTGATTCTAGATTTGAACAGCTCGTACTGGGGTGGCTGGGTAGAACCCATGGTACTGCGGGTAAAATCCCACAATATTTTGACAAAGCTACCTGGGGTTGCATCTGGGGTTCTCAGATGAATGCTGGGGCTCGGCATGACAGGAAAAAGTTGTGAGTGTGGTGCACAAGGTGAGGGTTGCTGGGTAAGGTCACAAGGTGGCCTTTATATAGCAATGGAGCCGGATTCGTTTTACCATGGTGAAAGGTAATAAATTTGCCAGCTTAGCTCCAAAGGTCGGGTCAGTGTCAGAGATACACATATCTCATAAAGAGACGTGTTACTGTGGTTGTCGTCGGGTTGGTTTTGGTAGTTGTGCCCGGAAAATGTGCAACTATGCGCTGACAAAGAAAATACGCAAGGCTACCATTAAAGCAGAGGCACAACGACAGGCTGCGTTAATATACATGGTCGCACGATTACAACGCGAGGATACACTGAAACTCGGTGCTACTCATACGGCTTAGTCTACCTTGTTAATGTCTAAACGGGCGTGCCTGGTGGATGTCGAGGCTTCTCCACGTGTCTCACTACCGGGATTAGTCGGAGATGGCGGAGGAACTGCAGGGTCGGGGTAGTGATGATGACCATCGCGGGGATTGTTAGCCACAATCCCGTTGGAGTGTGTTCCCAAAAGGCGACGAAGCACTTCTGGGGTCATCAAAGCATCTCGGTTGGTGGCTGGAGCTGATCTCGGGGTCTCGATCGGTTGTCCAAATAGCACGACTGGGTTGTCGGCATTGGGCTCGTTTTCTTCTCTCGCCGGGGCTCGACGAACCAGCTCTCCACGAGCTGCAATTAAATCAATAGTGATTTGATCGCACTGTTCCTCTAGTGCACTTACATAGCGCACCAGGTGCAACAATGCAGGATCTGTCTCGTGATCTCCGTTGGCAACTTGGGGTGGTCTACCATACCCTTCACGTCTGGGGTAGTAGTGGAAGAGCGACAGTTAACTCTGGGCCACAAGTGCCTGAGATGAACTATAGCCTCTCGAGCAGCTAGTTGTATGGCTTGTGGCTCAAAGGAAGTTGTTCTTCTGGTGAACCTGTAGGGGCGTTCGGGTGCTAGACCCCTTCCGTAGATGTGCATAGTGGCCCAGAATTGGTGGTCCTCACCGCTCATGGGTCCTTGGTACACAACATATTCTGGTGGCTTTTCTAACGCATAGGCACGACGGGTGAGGTTTGCGAGTATGGTCACAAAACCTCCAAGGTTGGTTGCTGTGGTTTCATTGTGCACGACAGGGCCAGGCATTGTAGCTTGGTTTGGGGGTAGAGGCTGTGTTGTGCTGTGTTGGGGCTAGCGTGCCCCTTTTTATAGGAAAAAGGGGACGGAGTCTTCCTTCGCACGCTTGCGAGAAAGGACTATTTAGGGGCCGATCACTGGCGCATGAGCGACAGGTTAGGTTGATAGGTTGGGCACCGACTGCCAAAAGGTGTTGGGTCACTGTGTGGCTATCTTGCACGAGAAGCTTGGCTGGGGTTTGGTTATGGTTTGGTGGGTTGGTTTGCCTAAATTTTTCGACCTGGCTAAGATAGGATTAGCCAATGGTCAGCCTGGCTCTGATACCAAGTCTGTCACGACCGGTTTTCCGGGTAATAAATTTACAGAAAAGACCGTCGTGCTCATCAGCCCCAGGATTACTGTTAGCTGATGAGGCTCCAACTTGATACAGAAATTCCAACCATAAAACAAAAGATGTAGTACAAGGCCATTCTGGCCTGTGAGTACAACAAATGGTTTCTAGTGGTTGATGGCGGAAGCGGGTTGTGAAACATCAGTGTCTATGGGACTCCATTTCCCACGGGAACAGCTGACCAGGTTAACTCCTATCTTCGCGAGGCTGCTATCTCCATTACTTAGGTTCCGGGGCTGTCATCGCGTCGCTCCCCTTCGTGCAAGAAAATCTGGCCAAGACAATAGCCAGGGACAAGCCAGTGAGTACTTTGAATGTACTCGCAAACATTATGAACACGGGTATAATATAACAATGATGTGCTAAAAATATTTTATGCTCATGGCGTCAGTCACAAAAGATAAATAAATCTCTGATGCGTGCAAGCAAGTTATTTATAAAATTGCAATAACATAGTAGTATTAAAATTTATGAAATAAATAACAAGCAAAGCCACAGTCGGGCGTCTTAGCGACACCACATAAAGGGCTTTAAAAGAAATGCCACAGTCGGGCGTCTGAGCGACACCACATAAAGGGCTTTAAAAGAAATGCCACAGTCGGGCGTCTGAGCGACACCACATAAAGGGCTTTAAAAGAAACAATCATAGTGAATATCGCGGAGGTAGAACCATCCCAGAGATACTCGATAATAACAATAATATCACGGGTTAGTCAACAATAATAATAATCATTGTTATCACAAGTCACAAGTAGTAATTCCATTTCTGGTTAACAGTTTCACCTCCGAAGACCGACACTAAGACCGACACCTGACCCATCCTAGACTGTAATCCTTAACCATGGACACGGCTATTCGAATAGGTTTATTCTCTGCAGAGGGTGTACTCTTTACCCACGAGTAACGGATTTCTTTAGTCCATCGGGACTAATTCCGTCTATGGTCTTTTTGTTGAAAACACACCTAACTTGCACACACCAGCTTATCTCACACGTGTCTGGAATCACCCACGACACCTATTAAGCAAACTCTAAGTGGGGAGGCTACAACCTCGCGTAGCATGGGATCAAATTTATATCGCGCGCTCTAAGGGGTGGCCTCCCCTCTCGGTCCCAACCGGAAACACCCATGCCCCCGGACCAGGTGGCCTGCCTACCAGCTACAACCGGTATCTTCCACCATGGCCTCTCTGTACGGTGTGTGCTAGAAAGAGGTTGACAACTTACTGAACCGTACTCTACTTGCTGTAGAGACGAGTGGTAGTACGAAACAAGTATGGGGGTTACTGGCACAAGACTCGATCTACGGTCGACTCAGGAGGTTTAAGTATTCCCTGCATGATTAGCATGACGAATATATTTCAACCAACAGAGTCACCGCTCATATCACCTTGCCATGCCATACCAGACATAACCGTCCCGACGGAGACCGGCGACAAACTCATGCCTACCCAAGGCCGAGGTTTTCCCGGGTTCCTGCCGGTATGCATGCAAGGCACATGAGGGTGATTATCATCACAAGTGTGTCCATTTCCAACAGCATGGAAATCAATAACATGCACCCATGCATATGGTCATATCACATGAAATAACAAGTTTCTCCAAAGTGAGGTGATGTTATGAACGTGTCATCGAATACACAAAAATATTATGCCGGGGTTCAGAATGCTTGCCTTCAATGTGTGGAAAGGCAGGGTGCACTCCAAAACTTGAAACATTTCTCTTCTCTTCAAAAATCCTATTTTAGCAATATAAAAGAATTAACACACAAAATAAAAACAGCACCAAAAGTTGTTCTGAAATTTTTTCAAATAAATCTTAAAATAAACTAGGTGAAATTTGAGAGAGGTAGGAAAAAGAATCATTTCATTTGGAGTTGTATTTAAAAAGATATAACCAGTCAAAGTTTTGGTCAAATCTGATTTTAAATAAAACAGAAAAAGAAAAACGTTTCAGAATGGAATACGCTTTCTAAGAAGGGGTTACGTACTCACGAGTTTTATGCTTCCTCTTACTCCGCGTGGACCGAGCGGGGGTCACTGACAGTGGGTCCTAGGTGGCCCACTAGTCAGGTTTGACTAGTCTTTCTCCCTCTCCTTCCTCTGTCCCGAGCGGAGGCGGATCTCCGGCGATCGTCGCCGGCGACTGGCGGCTCCTTGCGGGGCCCCAAGGGCGGGGATGGATCCGCCACTCCAGGGCGGTCCTCCCGGTGGTCGCCAGGCCGGTGGGGACGGAGGGAGTTGCCGGCGGCGAGCTTCGCGGCGGAGGAGGCTTTGGTGGCGAAGTGGTTTTGTGGCGGCGATGGCTCCCGATCAAAATCAAGTAGGGGGTTGGGTTCCTGGATGGAAGGAGGGGTTCTTGGTGAAGAGAACGGGGAGGGGGAAGCCCTGGTGGCGCCGGAGTGAACGAGACAGTGGCGGCGGCAGGAGTTGCCGGAGATGAAGAAGGCGGCGTTTCCCTGACGATTGCGGGCTATGGGGGTTCCATGGGGGTAGCTTGAGGTTGCGTGCGTGCTCAGAGGGGCTCGGGGTCCCTTTTATAGCGCGACGAGGTCGGTTCCGCGGCGGTGGATAAGGCGGCCGGCGAACCGCCGTTCTGTAGCTGCAGGGGAACGTGGCGGCGACGAGAGCTAGGCGACACCCTTGTGGATGAGCTTGAGCTGTTCAAGGGGCCAGGTGGCGAGCCGGGGTGGCTTGGGCGGCGCTGAACGGCGTAGGGCTGTCGGCTGACGCCGGCGTGCCGGCAAAAGTGCTCTGGCGGTGGAGCTGTAGGGTGCCAGGGCGGGCTGGCGTGTAGTGGTGAGGCGGGGAGTGCGTGGCGAGGTTCTCCAGTGTGGGCCAAGACAGGGGCGCGACGCGGCGGCTCGTGTGCGCGGCTGCAATTTGCGCGCTCTGGGCGCGCCCAGCGCACGCACACCATCGGCGAAATGCCATGGCACTCCAGAGCACTTGGTTGGAGCTGGGAGTTAGCAGGTCTAGGCTATGACTTGCAAGGAGATCAATGGACAAGCTTAATGGGTCAGAGGATCAGGTTCACACTGCTAACTAAAATCCATGCCAAATCTGACCATGCACTCCAGGTGTTTGACAAAATGCCACTGGCACTTAGGCAAGTCTTGGAGTGGTCAAAAACTCCAGATCAGGGTCTCCTTAGATGCAAGAGAGAGTGGTGAGGTTAGTTTGTGAAAAGCCCAAACTTGTTAGTGCAAGTTTTGCAAAACTACAATTCTGGACAGGAAATAAATGACATTATTTCATGAACCAAAATTAATCCAATGGGTGCATGCTCCTGGATTTAGGGGTTTGGTAGGGCTGTCTACAAGTAGGATAAAACACAAGATCTTTGGAGCAAAATTAAATAGGGTTGCAGTAGAAATCACAAGGCTGGACCAGAATGAAAAAGAGGATGATTGACTCAAAATTTTCAAAGAACAGCACTAGGTTTTTGCATAATGTTGAATCATATGCTACTACCAATATCCCATAATTTTGGTAGAAGTTTTAATTAAATATTTAAATAGGTTGTAGTGTAAAATTGCCCACTGGACCAGATTTGAAAACTTGGTGTAGAACTCAAAATATCCAATGAATGAAATATATTATTGCACAAAAGTGATTTAGAGACATCACATGATATCTCCAAACCTTGGTGAAATTTTTAGTTAAATATATCAAATGGTTGTAGCTCAAAAAGAGCTCCAAATTTTAAAACAAGTCATTTAATGAATAAAGCTCAGGGTGAAATAATTTTATAAATAAATCTCCTGATTGAGAGATGTTTTTTTTAAATGAGAGGGAAAATAAGTCCAATATATTTTGGAAGGATCCACTTGGGAAAAATTTCTTAATATTAAAAGAAAAGTTTTGAAATCAACAGAGATATACTTGCATGCAAAAATTTTAAACTCTTGGCAAAATTTTAATAACTAAAACCTGGTTAAATTTTTGGGGTGTTACACAGTGACACAAAACGTAGGACCGACTCCAGCAGACTGTACCCATACTTCACTGGCCACACCACTAGCCCCACCACACAGGACCTGCACTCCAGCAAAAGGTATGCCGATTTCAGTTGCCATAGCACCAGTCGTACCACACAAAAAATCCACTCTAGCAAAAAGTACAGCAAGTCCACCGGCCGAAGACCTATCCCAACTGCGGAGACGGCCAATTCCTGCAGATTGGAACCTCATTCCAGTTATTCCCAGTTTAAAAGACAATGCTTTCAATGTTTTTAGGGACTACGTGCATATATTACAATCATGGAAAGGTTATAGTGAAGACAAACACCATTTTCACATCTTCATGTCCCACTTACGTGTAAGTGCTATTATTTATGGTGATTATTTTCCTGTTTTCTGCTGATTGAACACATCAATGATTTACATTGCATTGTTGTAAGTAGGCGAGGGTCAATCTGGATGGTCATGATGAGCAAAGCTTGCTTGCGCTTTTCAAGGAAGCATTGCAGTAGTATCGGTGTTACCTGAGGAAATCACACTTTGATGCAAGTCTATAAACGAATTTCTGGTGAAGTCTCCTGTGCTAAATTTATAAGACATTGAATGGAAAACCCTTGTTATGCACTGGTCTCGTTTCGAGGATTTGGTACTGTCTATGATATCGCATGACAATTTGAACTTCTACTTTTCCGCATGTGCCTTACGGATCTTTTTTGCAGGAAATCTGGTCGAAAAGGAATTCCGGTTTGAAAAGAAAGACAGGATATCACAAATATGCTGCCCGTTGCTTTGCTCTTGTTAGTACCTGTTGTCCTGTATCACTGTACTTGCATACATACCCGGTTCATTATCTGACAGCAGTATGCATGATAGCTTGCTTATCAATTGTTTGCTCCAAATTATCTGATTTGTATGAATGGTTACATTAGTGTAGAATATATCCAATGCCAATGAATTTTTTTAGCTCTGCATTGTTCTTGTAAGTACCTGTTGTCCTTTATCAGTGTACTTATATTGACAAGTATTTGTTCATGTACCATCACTCTGCACCTTATTTTCCTTTGCCCTTCATTTTCTACACATAAGATCTATATCTACTCTTATCATAAGGTTGGATAACACCGATGGTACTGAAGAAGTTTAGCTCTGCATTGCTCTAGGCTGTACCTTTTGCCTGTATCGCTATACTTACATTTATAGCTACTTGGCTATGTAGCATCACTCTTCATCTTATCTTAAATATTCTCCATTTTTTCTTATATTGTCACATCTATATTTACTCTTAACAAAATGTAGAATAAAGGCAATGCTTATGAAGAAGATTATGTGGTAAACTTCTTGAATTGCCCCCCCCCCCATCAGAATGGACAAGAGCTTTATAGAGCCTGCCTTCACCAATAATGTAAGTTTGTCCTTCTCAAGCCTTCAAACCTTGTTGTGTATATTTGGTTAGGCGTGACTGCAACAGCTGTTTATTTTTGGTGTTTGCATCAAATTTCATGTTTAAAGTTTATTATGTAGTTCATAAACAAAAGTTTGTCCTTCTCAATTTAAGTTTTCATTCGTAAAACCAAGTTTCTTCTTCATGCCATGTAAATTAAACTATACAGAGCAAGTGCTCTTATTTTGCCAATCTGAAATGGGTAAATTGACAGCACACTTACCATTGATACTTATGAGTTCTTGATCTGTAATCCAGTGGTGTCGTGAAGCTGACAACTCCTTCACAATGTCATTTCCTGCCATGTCTTGACCTAAACAATACCATATTGTGTTAATGCTATTTTAAACTGTGTCACTTTATTCGTCAGTAGTAAATGTGATGAATTGCCAGCATTGATACTTATATGTGCAAAACTTGTCATCTGTCTGCTTGTTTATCTTTCAGAGTGAGGAGGATATAAGTGTCAAACAAGTGCAGTCTCATCAGCTTGCTCAGCTGCTTGCGGTGCAGCTTCCAAGCAGGGCTAACCTTTCTTGAACTCTATTGAAGTGCTGTCGGTTTTGTATATTATCTTGTCGGTGTGTTTAATTGCACTAATGGCGATCTTCGATGCCCAGTGTATGTAATCTGCTGTCTGCTTGTGCTTTATTATCATAGTGGCAAATTTTGATGCCCAGTGGATGTAATATGCCGTAATTTCTTTATTGTATAGTCTAGGTTTTTTTTCTTATTCACGATGCTGCAGTTATTTTACTGTATATATATCATGTCTTCGCAGTAAACCGGCCAAACCGTAAAATTGCGATACATAATCGGGTCGTCATGCAAATCACTATGTATGATCCGCATCATGGGCCCCGTCATCTTGGCCCGTTAACAGGCCTAAATGTAAACTGGCCCATTATAGGCCGAGTAAACTGCCGACCCTATTTTCCCAGGAAAACTCAATGGGCTTTTAGGAGGCCGAAAAGTAGGTTGGGCCTGAAACGTGCCGAACAGCTCACGGGCCGGCAGCTGGCCGAAATAGACCCCGGGCCATGATTGTGCCAATCAAATCATTGGCTTATAACAGGCCAAAATTGCCTCGGTCCTTATTTGGCCCAATCAGATTATCGGCTGTGAGCAGGCCGGATGCAAACCGGGCCATAGTTAGGCCCAACTATATGACGGGCTTTTAACAGGCTGAAATATATATAGGGCCGAAATGTTAAACGGGCCTTTAACAGGCTGAAACTAATATCAGGCCGAATTACTAAATGGCCCTTTATCAAGTGGGCCCAAAAGCATAGCGTCCAGTTGACGGGCCGAATCTGATATGGGCCATAATTTAGCCCAAAGCCTCTCAAAGGGTCAGACCTGATCTGGGCCGTAATTTGGCCCAAAACGTGGGAGGCTTTTAACGGGCCGGATCTCATATGGGCCTCTATTAGGCTCGGAACGTGGCAGGCTGTTAATGGACCGGATCAAATATGGGACGGCATTTGGCCCAAAACATGGCAGCCTGTTAATGGGCTGGCCTACTAGTGTCATCAAAATCTTTTGGGCCTTCAGCTAGGCCGTCCCATTATGGGCGGCGGAATCTCGTGGGCCTTTAGCTAGGCCGGCCCATTATGGTCCGCAAAGTGTTGGGGGCCTTTAGCTGGGCCGGCCCATTATGTCCCGCAAAATCTCACGGGCCTTTAGCTGGGCCGGCCCATTATGGCCCGCAAAAACTTATGGGCCTTTAGCTGGGCCGCCCCATTATGGCCCGCAAAATCTTGTGGCCCTTTAGTTGGGACGGCCCATTTAAACTTTATGGGCCACTTTTGGGCCAGTTCACATGTCAACATTTCATAAGCGCATCTCGGCCATTGGATGAGTGACACCTGTGCCAACGGGGAACTGACACGTGTTTCCTCCAGCCAATGATGATTTTACACGTGAAAAATCGCCATTGGTCCGGGCTGTTAACGGGTTATCGGATCCAAAACGGGACCCAATAGCTTAACGGCGTTCCGTTACGGTGGATGCCACGTGTCGGTCACCCTTGACAAAAGCACTTCTGTGACGCGCGATTTATCATCATGGAAGTGGACACTTCCGCGATGATAATTTTGGTAATGTCATGGAACACTTCTACGACAGCACAGGTATGACTATCTTGATTCTGTCGTAAAATCGTCATGGATGTACATGCATGACAGAAAACGCGACCCACTCTGACAAACACGTATCATCACGGAAGTGTATTTTTTTTGTAGTGATGGGTAAGAATGCTGGTGGACAAATTAATGAACTCTCTGTAGTACTCCTTCCGGTCCTTTTTACTTTGCGTATTAGATTTGCAAAGCTTGACCATATTTATATTAAAAAATATTAATATATACAATACAAAATATGTATGCTATGAAACTACATTTCATAATCAACCTAAAATATTGAATTGGCATTGTGAATGTTGATTTTTTAATTATAAATTTGGTCAAAGTAGAAACACTTTGACTTCAGACAAAATCTATATGCAGACTAAAAAGACCGGAGGGAGTACTTTCAATGTTAATGATGTATCCCACAATGACCGAGCTATGTTTTTTGCTAACCTGCTTAAGATTGGGTGTATCTGTAGTTCTCTACGTGGTCCACCTAGCCATTAGATATGTGCCATTGTGCTCGTTGTGCCGGAGGAGGCTATATATTGAAATCTTCAACACGTATGTCAGGGAAACAGTTATATATCAATCACTTTATCAATTTGAAACCTTAGTTATTCAAATTTTTAGATCTAGGTATATATTCAATGAAGTACCTTCGTTCTAAAACTCAAGGTACTTCATTCTAAAACTCAACAGAATTGCCTTTCTAGAAAGGCCGAGTAAAAATGACTTTTCATGGAGGGACATTTGTGGTAGGCAATGAACTAACTACCAGGTTTTGGAAAGATTCATGCCTTGGGGCCAAGCAACTAGCCATGCAACACCCACACTTTACCATATGTACAACGAATAGATGACTCTTTTACCTCTGTGATGGGCCAGGCATTGTTAAATGTTGCCTTCAGAAGACCACTAATCAGGGAAAAAGTGGACGGACTGGTTAAACATTGTTGAAAGGTCGATGATGGTCAGCCTTACACATCAATCAGACACATTCCGTTGGAATTTGACGAATTCTCGTAACTTCATAGTCAAATCCATGTATATGAAACTCATCCATGATTGACAACCTTTCCACCACAAATATATATGTATAATGGAAGTCCCATTGGAAATAAAAACATTTATGTTACTTTTGGTCGTAAGGTCACCCTGACAAAAGATAATCTGAAAAAAACGAATTGACAAGGATGCATTTTGCTTTTGTGGTAAGGAGGAGTTGATTTAACATATATTCCTTCACTGCCCACTTTATTATTGTGATATGTTCATACAACTTTTAATCTGCCTCCACCCACGAGTAGGATGAATATGGAAGCTGGTTACTAGGGGTGCATCCAAAGTTGAAGTCTCGTATTCGTGTGGGAATTTGTGATTTACTTTGGGCCATTTGGAACACTCATAATGATTGTATTTTTAACAGAACGAAAGTTCTAAAAATTGTGCAGGTTATCTTCAGGCCATCAGTTGGATCCATATGTGGCAATTACTATGCAAGGAGAAGGATCGGACACCCATGGTCTTTGGATGCAGCCGATGGGAGATGGTCACCCGGGACTTGTTTAACCGATTTGGTTGACGACCTACTAATAGGATTTATGATGCATGAGGCTCGTTTTCCTACGATTTAAAAAAATTAATTTGCCCTTGTGGCAGCCATGTGTGGCAGTTTTTGTTGAACTTTTAAATAATCAATAAAAGGTTGTGTGCATCACTCGATGCAGAGTCCGCGAGCTATCCCCTCTTTTTGAAAAAATATATTCAATGAAATTCAAAGGAAGTACTCCCTCCTTTTCCTTTTTAGTCTGTAATTTGTTTGTAGTCCAACTTCATAAAGTTTGACCATCATGACTCCTTTAGGAATAATGGGTTCGTGGAGTGGTTGGAGTATTTCGGGAGAAACAGTAACAAATCCGGTATTTGGAGGAATAAGGCTTGTTATTAATAGAAATGTCCAAAAAAAATCATATTCATGAAGCAGAAACATAATGGTCAGAGGTAGAAAACACATTGTGTTTCTACCTTTTGTTTCTTGGCAGCGATCTCGCAAATATCAACATTCACAATGTGAAGTTAAATATCAGTAGATGCATCATCAAATTAAGTTTCATACTATATACCTTTAGTTTTTATATGTTGATATTTTTTAATATAAAGTTGGTCAACTTTTGTATAGATTGACTGCAAACGAATTTATACGCGGAGTACAAAAAAGAAAGTAAGCAGTATCTATGAAATGGAATGTGTTGAAAGTAGGAAACACATATGCTCTGTTTGGATGTTGATATTCAGGGCCATGGAATTGCATTGGCCCAATGTCAAATCTCCCCAGACTTTGATATTACATTGAAATCGAATTCTGTTGTTTGGATGTACAGAGAATTGACACTTGGAATTCGCGTGAGAGGCTCAATTCTGAACCTTGTTTGGATGGTCATTCTCTACATTGGAATTGCTCATTTGTGATAGGATGAACATTTAGAAAATTATGTGCAATATGTGAACATTTTCCGAATAATTGTATATAAAGAGTACAATAGCAGCACTTACAAAAAAACATTTATACATCAGAATCATGTATGCAGAAGCACTGTACACATCAGCACTTGTAGAAAAACAGCTGCACTTGCACATGAGCAGCAACACTTATATAGCAGCAGCACTTTGAATCGGGTTGTTAATCGGGCTACTGAGAAGGATCCATACACTCACACAGTGACCTGCAAGAAGCACAGAAAAATCAGATCAGAGAAAAAAATTAGGGTTCTGGTCCGAGGGGAGAGCGAACAAGGGGCGTTCCAGATTGGGTTCAAGCACTGGTTGGGAGGGGAGGGCGAGGGGGCTCTCGCCATGGCACACAAGAGACAGCCGTCGTCGCCGCCGCGGGGGGAGGGAGCACCTCCGCCGGGATGGCAGGGAGACAGGAGGATTGGCGCGAGGAGGGAGAAGGATGGGGATGTCCGGAGCCTCGCCGGGGATAGAGAAGAAGGAGGAGGATGGAACTCACCTGCGCCGCTGTTGGAGCTCCTGAATCACGCCGCCGCCTGCGCTTCTTTCTTTTCCTCGAGCGGGGCGAAGGGGGTATGTTTGGGCGGGAGGGGCTCTGGCTAGCGAATGTCAAGGCAATATCGAGGGTGGAGGCTCCGAATTGGGGAAGGGTAGGCAATATCGAGCGTGGAGGCTTCGAATATTCAGGCTGGTTTCCAATCGCGAATACCACATCCATCTGAACAGCGATATTCGGGTCAGACCAATGCCAATATCCAATATTGAGGCCTAATATCAACTTCCAAACGAGGTGATATCGAAATTGCTCTCTATGTGTTGTTTCTTGCGTACGTTGGTTGTACTCCCTCGGTCTCTGAAAAGAGGGTTTGGAATTTTTGTCCGAGTCAAATGATGAATAGTTTGACCAAGTTTGTGGAAAGAATCATCAACAACTACAAATTTAAATAGATACAATATAAAAACAAATTTCTATACTATCTCTGTTTCTAAATATAAGATGCTTTGACAGTTTAAATTGAATTACCAAAACATCTTATATTAGATGAACAGTGGGTGTAGTTTTTAGTACAAACTTGATTGAAGTTTGTATCGTTTAACTTTAAAAAAAAACTGCAGGTCTTCTTTTCAGAGAGGAAGAGGAGTAGTAGCTATAGTGGGATGTACAATGCCTCTTTCCCAAGAATGAGGAACACCATGGCGGGAGTGCTAGCTCCGATGGCGATCACAACGTACGCAGGCCACCTTGCCGTGGGTGCAACGGTGATGTAAACGGCAGTCATGAGGGAGACGACCATGGCGAGGCAGGCAACGATGGTGAGCCTGTGGCCCCACATGAGCTGGTCCAGCTTGAACTTGACGGGGTCCCGCCACGCCCAGATGAAACAGAAGACGACGACGACGGAGCTGCACATGGCCACTGTATTGGAGATGACGAAGATCTTGAACAACGCCGTGTGTCCGTGGATGGCCGTGCCCTCGGTCTGGCTGTAACCCCCCGGCATGGTGAAGGTGGCGGCGAAGCTGACGGTGGCGATGAGCGTGGCCACCAGCGTGTAGGTCTCGACGCTGTGCTTGAAGTACTCGTCGTGGCCAGCCCTCCGGCCGCGCAGCGACTGGTAGGTGGCGATGGGAGGCAGCTGCTGCTTCTGGCACCTGCAGGCCTCGTGCTTCTTGAGCTTCTTCCACAGGTACATCTCGTAGGTGTCCATCTCCTCCCCGCTGGCGCCGCGCTTCTCGATGAGGCTGCGCGCGGACTGGCCGTCCCGGTTGAGGACGCAAGGGTTGACGCGGCGGTCCTTGATGAGGAGCAGCGCCGATTGGACGCGCGACAGGGCGGCGGCGAGGTGCAGCGGCGTGTTGCCGCCGTGGTCGACGCGGTTGACGATCTCCTCGGGGCGGACGTGCTTGAGCAGGCGCTTGAGGGCGTCCACCTTGCCGCTGGTGACGGCGACGTGGAAGGCGTTCCTGCCCTTGCTGTCCACCATCTCCGCCGCGTCGGGGCAGTGCTTCAGCAGCTCCACCATGGCCTCCGTCGACCCGTAGTTGGCCGCCACGTGCAGCGGCGACTGCAGGTCGCGGTTGCACCTGTAGGCCAGCTCCACCTTCCGGTTCAGCAGCAGCTTCACCACGCGGGCGCTGTTCTTCTGCGCCGCGTAGTGCAGCGCGTTGTTCTCGCTCGAGTCCGTCAGCGCGATCTGATCCTCCGGCGTCGCCTCGAGCAATATCTCCACCACACCTGCTTGCCTCGCCACGTTGCAGTTACACGATACAGTACATGATCAACGAAAATAAGGCGATACTTACGGCTGTGGCCGCCGAGGACGGCCTGGTGCAGGGCGGTGCCGCTGACAGAGTCGGAGGGTACAAACCTCTCACGGACCCAGGGATGGCTGACAATCTTGCTCACGACGTCCACGAGGCCCTCCCGGGCGGCGATATGCAGCGGCGACAGCTTTTTCGCGTCGAGCGCGTGGCCGCAGCTGGGCTCGGCGTCCAGCAGCTTGAGCGCCACGGCGCTCCAGCCGTGCTGCACGGCCTGGTGCAGCGGGGTGTCGCCGGCCTTGTTGGCCATCAACAGAGGCCCCTGCGCCACCGCGCTACCAGGAGTGCTCGGGGAAGGTTCCCCGGTCTGTCCATCCCGCGCGGTGGCGAAGGAGTGTGCGATGAGCAGCTCCACCACGCCCACCTTCCCCGACCTGGCCGCCAGGTGCAGCGGCGTGTCGCCGTCGGCGTTCTTGCTGACGAGCAGCTTGTGGTCCAAACCCAGGGCCTCCTCCGCGAAGCCGGCATGGCCGAGCTCCGCGGCGATGTGCAGTGCGGTGTTCTCCTGGGGCGTCTTGGAGCCAAGGATGTCGGGGCGCTCGGCCGCCAGCTTCCTCAGGCTCGCCACGCTCCCCTGCACCGCAGCCGCGTGCAACGCTGGGTCCATCCCAGTACGTGAAGAACACTAGCTTCTACCCTTAACCCTCCTCTTCTGTGCTACCTAGCTCGATCGTGAAGAACACCGCGCCTGAGTTGATTGGTCATGCGAATGAACAAATTGTGACCGGCACCGGCTGGATTCCTTGCTTCCCCCTTGAACTGGGAACTGATTTTTGAACCGGTGCTGCGGTTACGTGCACTTGGGGGGTGCTTTGCTTGCCAACCAACGTTGGTATATGCCTCACGTTGTCACCACAGCCGCGCAATTCGCGGCGCGCTAAAAAGTAGTTTGTTGCGTGTCCATCGTCAGATTTGGCGCGGCGCACAGCGCTGGCTCCAGCAACCGCGCTAAAATATAGCGCGCGCGCAAGTCCATATTTGTTGCACTTTGGACACAAAATAAATTTCACATAGATATTAAAAAAGATACAAATATATTTTACATAATTCATAGCATAGATGATACAAATAGGTAAAACGCCGGTCCGCCCGCTCCGCGTGGCGCCTTGCCGTCCTCTCCACCCAGTAGGCGCGTTCGTTGACGACGTCCTCCTCGGCGACGAGGAGGAGGCGCTGCAACCGAACATGGTCCGCATGGTACTGGTCCGTGATCATACGAGACGAAGGGGCGACGGCCTGTGCCTGTTCGCACGTGTGGACTTTCCGGAAGTTCATCTGCGACGGGGGCCTCTCTAGGCGCCATGCCATCGCGTTGTACGCGTGGGCCGCCCCGTGAGCGGTCTGGAACGAGCCGAGGCCGAGCCGGACGTCGCCGGACCGGATCTCGGCGGAGTACCAGCCGTTGGGGGCTCGCGAACGCCGCGGTAGCCCGAAGATCCCCGGCGGTGCGGCGGCCTGGTGGCGCGGTGGTGACGGGGCGCTGGAACGCGCGCCAAATCTACCGCGCGAGCTGTCGCTATCTCCCGCGCGCTGTAGTTTACCGCCCCGGCTGAAGCGCATGAAAAGTTGCCGCACGCGTTAAAACCCGAGTTTACCGCGTGCGCGTGTCTTTTGGTGCGTCCGTTGGAGATGCTCTCACTTTAGCCAATCCAACACTTGATCCAGTTAGAATTAACGAGCTACTATATATAGCAATTTAAATTAAATTTATAACTAGCAATTAGACACATTACCGAGAAGGCTATCACTCATGGCGCTTGAGGACCGTTTCCTTCCTAGAGGCGTTGTTATTGGAGAACCTTTCATATTGTCTTTGTGATGTTATAAGATATAACTGATGCAAATATGGTCTTTTTTGTAGTTCCTCCATCGTTTAGAGTTTTTTTCCTTCCACATACATTTTTCTCATCGAGTTTGAGTTGCTTTTCACTTTGCCACATGGATTGTTTCTTCACATATATAGCTTTGTTCTTGTATGACTTCACTATTTGCTCGTGTGTTTCTTTGTATGTGTGTTCGTATTGATGCTTTATTTTGAGTTTTGAAAAAAAGTTCAAAACAAAAACACACTTCTCCTATTACAAATGATGCAATGGCGATTCTAGTTCTCATATTTTGAAGAAATACGGAACGACAATTTTTAGTACAAACCTACAAGCTGGCAAGGAGCCATGCCTATGGGCACGGCCCACCAAAACCTAAAAAAATATGTGGCGGCAGCTAAGCCGACTAGGTTTTCGAGGGGGGGCCATGCATTGTTTTTAAGGCGGTAAGGCGAGGCGAGGC
>NC_057813.1:572386404-572387604 GCF_018294505.1 Triticum aestivum
CTGCTGGAGAGGAGGGGGGAAACTGCCGGAGAGGTGGGGGAAGCTGCTGTAGAGGATGGGAGAAGCTCAGATCCAGCCTAAGGTGGGGGTGGGGGGAAACTGAAACTGGTTACAACTCTCTCTCTCTCTCTCTCCCTGCTAGTAACTGTTGGCACCAAAACAGACTTTCCCGCCCTTTTCTTCCGTCCCAGATCTCTGTTTCCCGCCTGAACCTCCCACCCTATCTAAGGCGTCCTCATTTGCCTAAGGCAGGTAGAATGCACTACTAGGGAAATGCTTATACATAGGAGCTCACCAGTAACGCTTGTTCAAGGAAAGCGCTGCTGCTATATAGCAATAGCGCTTGGGCAGCACGGGTGCTGCTACTATGATTATAGCAACAACGCTGAGCTTGAAAAACGTGCTACTACTACAATTGACAGACCATTCCAGGTATGCTAGGGATAGTGGTAGAGCTCACTTTTTGCAAGCGCTACTACTATGCATCTTAGCAATGGCGCTTTTTCCACGGCCAGCGCTACTGATAAGTTAAGTCCCCCTCCCAGACCAAAGTTTAGTCTCACCTTGCTCCGCGAACAGAATTTTTACCACCTTAAATATGGTGCTTCTCAAATCATCACAACCACTTGGTCTTCATTGAACTCTATGTGTAGGATCTGTGGCCGCAATAGGAGTCTTCGCCGGTTGTTAAATCGGGGAAGATTTATATTGAAAATTTAGATTCTACACAAAAAGATCATTGAAGACCAATATATTTTTGATATTTTTTACATTCTTAGCCTTATCAGTAGCGCCTTTCTTCAGAAAGCGCTTCTGCTAAAATCTGTAGCAGTAGCGCTTTCCTTCAGAAAGCGATACTGCTACAGATGTTAGCAGTAGCGCTTTTTAGAGACAAGCGCTACCACTAAGGGCCATTATCCAAATAACCGGCCCGCGCGCGTCCTCTCACTCTCCCCCTCACTCTCTCGTTCGTCTCCTCTCTGTCGCCTCCGTCGCCCTTGCAGCCGTCGCCGTCCTCCTCCTCCATCCCAAGGTCGATCCCTCCCTCCTCCTCCTCCCTCTCCGGCATCGGCGGCCCCTTCTTCCTCCTCCCTCTCCGCCGGCGGCCCACTCCTCCTTCTCCCTTTCCGGCGGCCCCCTCCTCCTTCTCCTCCTCCTTCCTCCCTCTCCTGCTCTCTCCTCCTCCTCCCTCCTCCTCCC
>NC_057813.1:572387850-572413268 GCF_018294505.1 Triticum aestivum
TCTCCTCCTCCTCCTTCCCCTCCTCCTGGCCTCCTCCCACACTCCTCCTCCCCCTTTCTGTAAATAGGTTTTAGTTTTTGTTAAATGTAGGTTTTTGTTTTTAGTAAATTTGAATACAATAAAATATGAAATTGAAAAGAAATAAGTAAATATAGGTCTTTTGAATAGAATAGGAAATTTTTAGAAAATTTGAATAAGTAATTTGAATAGAATAGGAAATTATAAGTAAATTTGAATAGAATAATTAAATGTAGCTTATGGAGTTTCACTAAGTCCTAAGATGACGATAATAATGTTTTTGTTTATATTTTGTTTTTGCAGAAATCAAGGAGACCCTGCATCATCCCCGCCGTCGTCCCCGTCACCGACCCTCTCCGACCTCGATCGAGGTGAGACCTGATAACCCACAAGTGTAGGGGATCAGTTGTAGCCTCTTTTGATAAGTCAGAGTGTCAAACCCAACGAGGAGCTAAAGGTAGAACAAATATTCCCTCAAGTTCTATCGACCACCGATACAACTCTACGCACGCTTAGCGTTCGCTTTACCTGAAACAAGTATGAAACTAGAAGGACTTTGTAGGTGTTGTTGGATAGGTTTGCAAGATAATAAAGAGCACGTAAATAAAAAGTAGGGGCTGATAACCCACAAGTGTAGGGGATCGCAACAGCTTTCGAGGGTAGAGTATTCAACCCAAATTTATTGATTCGACACAAGGGGAGCCAAAGAATATTCTTGAGTATTAGCAGTTGAGTTGTCAATTCAACCACACCTGGATAACTTAGTATCTACAACAGAGTATTTAGTAGCAAAGTAATATGATAATAAAGGTAACGGTAGCAAAAGTAATGTTTTTGGGTTTTGTAGTGATTGTAACAATAGCAACGCAAAAGTAAATAAGCGAAGCACAAGATGTGAAAAGCTCATAGGAAATGGATCAGTGATGGATAATTATGTCGGATGCGATTCCTCATGTAATAGCTATAACATAGGGTGACACAGAACTAGCTCCAATTCATCAATGAAATGTAGGCATGTATTCCGTAAATAATCATACGTGCTTATGGAAAAGAACTTGCATGGCATATTTTGTCCTACACTCCTGTGGTAGCGGGGTCCTAGCGGAAACTAAGGGATATTAAGGCCTCCTTTTAATAGAGAACCGGACCAAGGCATTAACACATAGTGAATACATGAACTTCTCAAACTACGGTCATCACCGAGAAGTATCCCGATTATTGTCACTTCGGGGTTGTCGGATCATAACACATAATAGGTGACTATAGACTTGCAAGATAGGATCAAGAACACACACATATTCATGAAAACATAATAGGTTCAGATCTGAAATCATGGCACTCGGTCCCTAGTGACAAGCATTAAGCATAGCAAAGTCATAGCAACATCAATCTCAGAACATAGTGGATACTAGGGATCAAACCCTAACAAAACTAACTTGATTACATGGTAAATCTCATCCAACCCATCACCGTCCAGCAAGCCTACGATGGATTTGCTCACGCACGGCGGTGAGCATCACGAAATTGGTGATGGAGGATGGTTGATGATGACGACGGCGACGAATCCCCCTCTCCGGAGCCCCGAACGAACTCCAGATCAGCCCTCCCGAGAGAGATTAGGGCTTGGCAGTGGCTCCGTATCATAAAACGCGATGAAACTTTCTCTCTGATTTTTTTTCTCCGCGAGACGGAATATAGGGAGTTGGAGTTGAGGTCGGCGGAGCCTCAGGGGGCCCACGAGACAGGGGGCGCGCCCAGGGGGGAGGGCGCGCCCCCACCCTCGTGGACAGGGTGTGGCCCCCCTGGTCTTGATTCTTTCTCCAGTATTTATTATATTTTCCAATAAGTGCCTCCAAGGATTTTCAGGACATTCCGAGAACTTTTGTTTTCTACACATGAAACAACATCAAGCAGTTCTGCTGAAAACAGCGTCAGTCCGGGTTAGTTTCATTCAAATCATGCAAGTTAGAGTCCAAAACAAGGGCAAAAGTGTTTGGAAAAGTAGATACGTTGGAGACGTATCAACTCCCCCAAGCTTAAACCTTTGCTTGTCCTCAAGCAATTCAGTTGATAAACTGAAAGTGAAAAAGAAAAACTTTTACAAACTCTGTTTGCTCTTGTTGTTGTAAACATGCAAAGCCAGCATTCAGGTTTCAGCAATATTATGAACTAACCATACTCACAATAACACCCAGGTCTCACTATTGCTCATATCAATAGCATAATCAACTAGCGAGCCATAATAATAAAACTCGGATGACAACACTTTCTCAAAACAATCATAACATGATATAACAAAATGGTATCTCGCTAGCCCTTTCTGAGACCGCAAAACATAAATGCAGAGCACCTTTAAAGATCAAGGACTGACTAAACATTGTTATTCATGGTAAAAGAGATCCAGTCAAGTCATACCCAATATAAACTAATAGTAATGCATGCAAATGACAGCGGTGCTCTCCAGCGGGTGCTTTTTAATAAGAAGGTGATGACTCAACATAAAAGTAAATAGATAGGCCCTTCGCAGAGGGAAGCAGGGATTTGTAGAGGTGCCAGAGCTTGATTTTAAAATAGAGATTGAATAACATTTTGAGCGGCATACTTTTGCTGTCAACGCAACAACTATGAGATGGTTGTATCTTCCATACTACATGCATTATAGGCAGTTCCCAAACAGAATGGTAAAGGTTTATACTCCCCCAACCACCAACAAGCATCAATCCATGGCTTGCTCGAAACAACGAGTGCCTCCAACTAACAACAGCCCTCGGGGAGTTTTGTTTAATTATATTGATTTGCTTTGATCTTTTTGGATCATGGGACTGGGCATCCCGGTTACCGGCCCTTTCTCGTGAATGAGGAGTGGAGTCCACTCCTCTTGAGAATAACCCACCTAGCATGGAAGATATAGGCAGCCCTAGTTGAAACATGAGCTGCTCGAGCATACAAAACAGGATTTCATTTGAAGGTTTGGAGTTTGGCACATACAAATTTACTTGGAACGGCAGGTAGATACCGCATATAGGTAGGTATGGTGGACTCATATGGAACAACTTTGGGGTTTAAGGAGTTTGGATGCACAAGCAGTATTCGCGCTTAGTACAGGTGAATGCTAGCAGAAGACTGGAAAGCGACCAACTAAGAGAGCGACAACAGTCATAAACATGCATTAAAATTAATTCGCACCGAGTACAAGCATGAGTAGGATATAATCCACCATGAACATAAATATCATGAAGGCTATGTTGATTTGTTTCAATTACATGCCTGAACATGTGCCAAGTCGAGTCACTCAATTCATTCAAAGGAGGATACCATCCCATCATACCACATCATAATCATTCTAATAACATGTTGGCACACAAGGTAAACCATTATAACTCATAGCTAATCTAGCATGGCACAAGCAACTATAATCTCTAAATGTCATTGCAAATATGTTTACTTCATAATAAGCTGAATCAGAAACGATGAACTCATCATATTTACAAAAACAAGAGAGGTCGAGTTCATACCCGCTTTTCTCATCTCAATAAGTCTATCATATATCGTCATTATTCCCTTTCATTTGCATAACCGAACGATGTGTATAATAATAATAGTGCACGTGCATTGGACTAAGCTAGAATCTGCCAGCATTCAACTCAAAAGAAAAGACGGGGTAATATGGGCTCTAAGTTAAATAAACAATCATGCATGTGAGAACCACTAAGCATTTTCAATATGGTCTTCTACTCTCGACCCCCAAAGAAAAGAAAAGAAAATAAAACTATTTACACAGGAAAGCTCCCAATAAGTAAGAAGAAGAACGAGAAATCTTTTTGGGTTTTCATTTTAATTCTACTACAAGCATGGAAATTAAACTAACTAATTTTTTTGGTTTTTCTTAAGGTTTATCAAACACACAAGAAGAAAACTAGAAAAAGAAATTTAAACTAGCATTGATAATACAATGAAAGAGTATGAGCACCGACGACTAGTGTGTGAATATGAATGTAAAGTCGATGAGAAATACGTACTCCCCCAAGCTTAGGCTTTTGGCCTAAGTTGGTCTAATACCAAGGACCGCCTGGCTGATATCCATAGTTGTAGCTAGGGTCGTACTGAGATGCAGCAGCAACCGCCTCCTGAGCTGTGGCATGTTGGCGAGCTGCCTCCGCTCTCCCTTTGTATTCATCTGCTTCCTCCCTGGTAACAACATATCTTCCTTTTGCTTGATAATCAAAAAGGAGAGGAGTAGGAAGAGTAACATGGACGACGTTGCGTCTGTTATAGATTAGTCGATAATGGAGGAATTGTTCATTCCTATTAAGAAAATGATGATTGACCATAGCGTCATAATCTAAATAAGCAGGAGGTATCATCATATCCCCCTCTCGTGGGGCTATACCAAGATAATTAGCCACACGGGTTGCATAAATTCCTCCAAATAAATCTCCATCTCTACCATTATTCTGCAACCTACGTGCAACTATTGCCCCCAACTTATAACATTTATAACCTAACAAAGCACTCTTGAGGACACAAAGATCAGGGACACACATATGACATGCTTCATCTTTACCGTTAGTGCATATACTAATGAAGAGAGAAAAATAATGTATAGCAGGAAAATGAATGCTCCCTATGGTAGCTTGTGCTATGTCCCTGGATTCTCCCATAGTAATACTAGCAAGAAAATCTCTAAATTCAGATTTATGGGGATCATTAATATTACCCCACTGCGGAAGTTTGCAAGCAGTTGTAAAATCCTCTAAGTCAATGGTGTAAGATGTATCATAAATATCAAATAGGACACTAGGAGAATTACGCGTACAGTTATATTTAAACCTCCGCACAAAGGAATCAGTCAATTGATAGTACTGAGGACACTTATCTTGTAAGAAGTTATCCAGCTCAGCATTACGCACATATGCGTCAAATTCCTCCTTAAAGCCTGCTTCGACCATAAAATCATCGGATGGCCACTCACAAGCTCATACATCCGCGTCCCTCGGTAATTCAACATCTTGCTCACGCATAGCAATCCTGGGTCCTTTCTTTACCGAGGAACCACCTTGGTACAATCTCCTAGACATAATTCTTTTTCTGAAAAAATCCTAAAATTTTAGTAACTTAAAAATAAAAAGTGAATAAAACTAAACAAGATTAGTAGCAACTACTCCTACAAGTGCCTAGAGCCTATATCATGCATTGGAATTACTTGGGACCTCATAAATTTAACATGCAAGCTCAAGAACATGGTCACCTATGCAGCAAAAATTTGCAATGAATAAAGCACTAGAACAAAAACTAATTGGACCAATGGAGGAGTCACATACCAAACAACAATCTCCCAAAGCAGTTTTGTGAATGAAGCTTTAAGCAAGGAGATCGAAAATCGCAGCAAAACGAGCTAGAACTCATGCTTGAGCTGGATGATGATTTTTTTTGGGAAGAAGATGGAGTGTGTGGGTGCTGGCATAAGTGGAGGGGGGCACCAGGGGCCCATGAGACAGGGGGCGTGCCCTCTAATCTCGTGGCCTCGTGCTTGCCCCTCCTGTAGTGATTTCACTGCCTAAAATCCTCAAATATTCCATAAAAAATCATACTAAATTTGCAGGGCATTTGGAGCACTTCTATTTTCGGGATATTTTTTTATTGCACGGATAATTCAGAAAACAGACGGATAATATTATTTTTTTTCTTTATTTGTTCTAAATAACAGAAAGTAAAAAGAGGGTACAAAAATTTGTGCCTTCTAGTTTCATCCATCTCATGATCATCAAAATGAATCCACTAACAAGGTTGATCAAGTCTTGTTAACAAACTCATTCCGAATAACACGGAACCGGAGAAATTTCGAATAACACTAAGTTACCTCAACGGGGATATGAAAATCCCCAACAATAAGAATTCATACTTTTTCTCGACAGTAGGGAGAGGAAATTCAAAACCTCCAATAATAATAGTTGGAACTTTTCCAATAGAATTGATGCTATGAACTTGAGATTGTTTCCTCGGAAAGTGTACCGTATGCTCATTACCATTAACATGAAAAGTGACATTGCCTTTATTGCAATCAATAACAGCCCCTGCAGTATTCAAAAAAGGTCTACCAAGGATAATCGACATACTATCATCCTCGGGAATATCAAGAATAACAAAGTCCGTTAAGATAGTGACATTTGCAACCACAACAGGCACATCCTCACAAATACTGGCAGGTATGGGAGTTAATTTATCAGCCATTTGCAAAGATAGTTCAGTAGGTGTCAACTTATTCAATTCAAGTCTACGATATAAAGAGAGAGGCATAACACTAACACCGGCTCCAAGATCACATAAAGCAGTTCTAACATAGTTTCTTTTAATGGAGCATGGTATAGCCGGTACCCCCGGATCTCCAAGTTTCTTTGGTATTCCACCCTTAAAAGTGTAATTAGCAAGCATGGTGGAAATTTCAGCTTACGGTATCTTTCTTTTATTTGTAATGATATCATTCATATATTTAGCATAAGGGTTTACTTTAAGCATATCAGTTAAGCGCATACGTAAGAAAATAGGTCTAATCATTTCAGCAAAGTGCTCAAAATCCTCATCATCCTTTGTCTTGGATGGTTTAGGAGGAAAGGGCATGGGTTTCTGAACCCATGGTTCTCTTTCTCTACCGTGCTTCCTAGCAACAAAATCTCTCTTATCATAACATTGATTCTTGGATTGTGGGTTATCAAGATCAATAGTAGGTTCAATTTCTACATCATTGTTTTTTCTAGGTTGAGCATCAACATGAACATTATCATTAACATTATCACTAGGTTCATGTTCATCACCTGATTGTGTTTCAGCATCAGAAATAGAAATATCATTAGGATTCTCATGTGTGTCTACAGCAGGTTCACTAGAAATGCAAAGTCCTATCATTTTTCTTTTTATTCTTTTTAGAAGAACTAGGTGCTTCTAAATTATTTCTCTGAGAATCTTGGTCGATTCTCTTAGGGTGGCCTTTAGGATACAAAGGTTCCTGAGTCATTCTACCAGTTCTAGTAGCCACTCTAACAGTAAAGTCATTTTTATTATTTAATTCATCAAGAAAATCATTCTGAGCTTTAAGTACTTGCTCAGCTTGAGTAGCAACCATAGAAGCATATTTGCTAATGAGTTTAAGTTCACCTTTAACTCTAGCCATATTATCGCTCACACGTCCTATCTTGAAAGCATTATTCTTTAACTCTACCAACATAAGCGTTAAAATTTTCTTGTCTAGCCATAAAGTCATCAAATTCATCTAAGCACGGGCTATGAAACTTAGTAGAGGGTATTTCAACTTTATCATATCTATAGAGAGAATTTACCTTTACTACCTGTGTCGGGTTATCAAGACAATTTCTTCAACAAGCGGTATATTAAGACCATGTATTTCTTCAATAGGTGGTAAATTCTTAACATCTTCAGCTTTAATACCTTTTTCTTTCATTGATTTCTTTGCCTCTTGCATATCTTCAGGACTGAGAAATAAAACACCTCTCTTCTTCAGAGTGGGTTTAGGAATAGGTTCAGGGGTTGGCTCAATTGGTTCAGGAATTGCCTCAGGAATTGGCTCAGAAAGAGTCCAATTATTTTCATTAGTCAACATATTATTCAATAGTAATTCAGCTTCATCGACTGTTCTTTCCCTGAAAACACAACCAGCACAACTATCCAAGTAGTCCTTGGAAGCATCGGTTAGTCCATTATAAAAGATATCAAGTATTTCATTTTTCTTAAGAGGATGATCAGACAAAGCATTAAGTAATCGGAGAAGCCTCCCCCAAGCTTGTGGGAGACTCTCTTCTTTGATTTGCACAAAGTTATATATTTCCCGCAAGGCAGCTTGTTTCTTATGAGCAGGGAAATATTTAGCAGAGAAGTAATAAATCATATCCTGGGGACTACGCACACAACCAGGAGAAAGAGATTTATACCAAGTCTTAGCATCACCCTTTAATGAGAATGGAAATATCTTAAGGATATAATAATAGCGAGATTTATCATCATGAGTAAACGGGGTAGCTATATCATTCAAATTGGTAAGATATGCCACAACAGTTTCAGATTCAAGGCCATAAAAAGGATCAGATTCTACCAAAGTAATAATTTCAGGATCAACAGAGAATTCATAATCCTTATCAGTAACACAAATAGGTGAAGTAGCAAAAGCAGGGTCAGGTTTCATTCTAGCATTAAGAGACTGCTGCTTCCATTTAGCTAATAATTTCTTAAGATCATATCTATCATTGCAAGCAAAGATAGCTCTAGCAGCTTCTTCATTCATAACATAACCCTCAAGAACAACAGGCAATTCATAATCATTCGGAGAACCTTCATCATCACTATCATCAATAATAGTATCTTCAATAATTTCATTCTCTCTATCCCTAGTAAGTTGTTCATCATGAAATTCACCGAATGGCAAAGTAGTATCATGCACAGAAGTAGTTTCATCATAAGTATCGTGCATAGCAGAAGTGACATCATCGATAACATGTGACATATCAGAGTTCATAGCAGTAGCAGGTTCAGGTGTCGCAAACTTACTCATAACAGAAGGAGAATCTAGTGCAGAGCTAGATGGTAGTTCCTTACCTCCCCTCATAGTTGAGGGATAAATCGTAGTTTTAGCGTCTTTCAAGTTCCTCATAATGATCAACAGATATAAATCCCAAGTGACTCAGAGAATAGAGCTATGCTCCCCGGCAACGGCGACAGAAATTAGTCTTGATAGCCCAGAAGTGCAGGGGATCGCAACAGCTTTCGAGGGTAGAGTATTCAACCAAAATTTATTGATTCGACACAAGGGGAGCCAAAGAATATTCTTGAGTATTAGCAGTTGAGTTGTCAATTCAACCACACCTGGATAACTTAGTATCTGCAGCAAAGTATTTAGTAGCAAAGTAATATGATAATAAATGTACCGGTAGCAAAAGTAATGTTTTTGGGTTTTGTAGTGATTGTAACAATAGCAACGAAAAAGTAAATAAGCGAAGCACAAGATGTGAAAAGCTCGTAGGCAATGGATCAGTGATGGATAATTATGTCGGATGTGATTCCTCATATATTAGCTATAACATAGGGTGACACAGAACTAGCTCCAATTCATCAACGTAATGTAGGCATGTATTTTGTAAATAGTCATATGT
Source organism: Triticum aestivum (assembly GCF_018294505.1). Taxonomy (NCBI): domain Eukaryota; kingdom Viridiplantae; phylum Streptophyta; class Magnoliopsida; order Poales; family Poaceae; genus Triticum; species Triticum aestivum. The sequence continues at coordinate 572,397,027 of NC_057813.1, forward strand.
GCTTATGGAAAAGAACTTGCATGACATCTTTTGTCCTACCCTCCCGTGGCAGCGGGGTCCTAGCGGAAAATAAGGTATATTAAGGCCTCCTTTTAATGGAGAACCAGACCAAATGATTAACACATAGTGAATACATGAACTCCTCAAACTACGGTCATCACCGAGAAGTATCCCGATTATTGTCACTTCGGGGTTGTCGGATCATAACACATAATAGGTGACTATAGACTTGCAAGATAGGATCAAGAACACACATATATTCATGAAAACATAATAGGTTCAGATATGAAATCATGGCACTCGGGCCCTAGTGACAAGCATTAAGCATAGCAAAGTCATAGCAACATCAATCTCAGAACATAGTGGATACTAGGGATCAAACCCTAACAAAACTAACTTGATTACATGGTAAATCTCATCCAACCCATCACCGTCCAGCAAGCCTACGATGGAATTACTAACGCACGGCGGTGAGCATCATGAAATTGGTTATGGAGGATGGTTGACAATGACGACGGCGACGAATCCCCCTCTCCGGAGCCCCGAACGGACTCCAGATCAGCCCTCCTGAGAGAGATTAGGGCTTGGCGGTGGCTCCGTATCGTAAAACATGATGAAACTTTATCTCTAATTTTTTTCTCTGCGAGACGGAATATATGGAGTTGGAGTTGAGGTCGGCGGAGCCTCAGGGGGCCCACGAGACAGGGGGCGCGCCCAGGGGGGAGGGCGCGCCCCCACCTTCGTAGACAGGGTGTGGGCCCTCTGGTCTTGATTCTTTCTCCAGTATTTATTATATTTTCCAAAAGGTGCCTCCGAGAATTTTCAGGACATTCCGAGAACTTTTGTTTTCTACACATGAAACAACATCATAGCAGTTCTGCTGAAAACATCGTCAGTCCGGGTTAGTTTCATTCAAATCATGCAAGTTAGAGTCCAAAACAAGGGAAAAAGTTTTTGGAAAAGTAGATACGTTGGAGACGTATCAGGGGATGTTTAGATGAAGACACAACTAAGTTAGTTTTAGTAGAGAGCTTTTTGTCACGAGAAAGTTATTTGTCCCTAGGCAATCGATAACTAGATCGGTAATCACTATTGCAGTTTTATTTGAGGGAGAGGCATAAGAAAACATACTATCTCTTCTTGGATCATATGCACTTATGATTGGAACTCTAGCAAGCATCTGCAACTACTAAAGATCATTAAGGTAAAGCCCAACCATAGCATTAAACTATCAAGTCCCCTTTATCCCATATGCCACAACCCCCTTACTCGGGTTTATGCTTCTGTCACTCAAGCAACCCACTATAAGCGAATCATGAACATATTGCAACACCCTACAGCAGGAATCCCTCACGCTTGCGCGACACGGAGGGCACAATAGGACAACACCAATAATAAAACATGCAACTCAAACCAATCACGATCATCAATTAACCCATAGGACAAAACGGATCTACTCAAACATCATAGGATAGCCATACATCATTGAGAAATAATATATAGCGTTGAGCACCATGTTTAAGTAGAGATTACAACGGCTAAAAGAGAGGTTACACTGCTGCATAGAGGGGGGGAAGACTTGGTGATGAGGGCGGTGAAGTCGTTGGTGTAGATCGCGGTGATGATGATGGCCCCCGGCAGCGCTCCGGCACCACCGGAAGCAAGGGGGAGAGAGCCCCCCTTCTTCTTATTATTCTTCCTTGACCTCCTCCATAAATGGGAGAAGGGTTTCCCCTATGGTCCTTGGCTCCCATGGCGTGGGAGGGGCGAGAGCCCCTCCGAGATTGGCTCTGTCTCTCTGTCTCTCTCTGTGTTTCTGCGTTCCTGATTCTTCCCTTTCATCGTTTCTTATATTCCCGGAGACCCGTAACTCCGATTGGGTTATCCTTTGGACACGATTCCTATCCGGATATTGGATTTCTTGTGGCGAAAGAAGGGAACCAACCACCTTATGGGGTGGCCACGAGGGCCCAGGGCGCGCCTGACCCCCTGGGACGGGGCCCCTGCCTCGTGTCCCCCTCGGGCATCATCTCGCATTGATTCTTCTTCCCAAAATTCATAAATATTCCAAAAAAAATCTCCATCTATTTTTATTCCGTTTGGACTCTGTTTGATATGGGTTTTCTGCGAAACAAAAACATCCAACAAACAGGAACTGGCAGTGGGCACTTGATCAATATGTTAGTCCCAAAAATAGTATAAAAAGTTGCCAAAAGTATTGAATAATATTGGCATGGAACAATGAAAAATTATAGATACGACGGAGACGTATCAGCATCCCCAAGCTTAATTCCTGCTCGTCCTCGAGTAGGTAAATGATAAAAAAAATTATGTGGAATGCTACCTAGCATAATCTTGATCATATGTCTAATCATGGCATGAATATTAAGACACGAGTGATTCAAAGCAATAGTCTATCATTAAACATAAGAACAATAATACTTCAAGCATACTAATAAAGCAATCATGTCTTTTCAAAACAACATGGCCAAAGAAAGTTATCCCTACAAAATCATATAGTCTCGCTATGCTCCATCTTCATCACACAAAATATTCAAATCATCCACAACCCCGATGACAAGCCAAGCAATTGTTTCATACTTTTGACATTCTCAAACCTTTTCAAGTTTCACGCAATAGAGTATGATGGTGGAGGTTGTCTGGAGAAGACAAAAAGGGAGAAAGTCTCACATCGACGCGGCTAATCAACGGGCTATGGAGATGCCCATCAATTGATGTCAATGCGAGGAGTAGGTATTGCCATGCAACGGATGCACTAAGAGCTACAAGTGTATGAAAGCTCAAACTAAAACTAAGTGGGTGTGCATCCAACTTGCTTGCTCATGAAGACCTAGGGCATTTGAGGAAGCCCATTGTCCGAATATACAAGCCAAGTTCTATAATGAAATTCCCACTAGTATATGAAAGTGAAAATATAGGAGACTCTCTATATGAAGAACATGGTGCTACTCTGAAGCACAAGTGTGGTAAAATGGATAGTAACATTGCCCCTTTTCTTTTTTTCTTTTTTTGCGGGCTTCTTTGGCCCCCTTTTTTTATTTAGGCTTCTTTGGCCTCTCATTTTTTTATGGGGCAATGCTCTATAATGATGATCATCACAGTTTATTTACTTACAACTCAATATTACAACTCGTGACTACGACAAAGATATGACTCCATATGAATGCCTCCGGCGGTGTACTGGGATGTGCAATGATCTAGCGTAGCAATGACATCAAAAAACGGACAAGCCATGAAAACATCATGCTAGCTATCTTACGATTATGCAAGGCAATATGACAGTGAATGCTCAGGTCATGTATATGATGATGATGGAAGTTGCATGGCAATATATCTCGGAATGGCTATGGAAATGCCATGATAGAGTGTATGTGTGATAGAGCGTATCGTATCACGGGGTTTGGATGCACCGGCGAAGTTTGCACCAACTCTCGAGGTAAGAAAGAGCAATGCACGGTACCGAAGAGGCTAGCAATGATGGAAGGGTGAGAGTGCGTATAATCCATGGACTCAACATCAGTCATAAAGAACTCACATACTTATTGCAAAAATTTATTAGCCATCGAAACAAAGTACTACGCACATGCTCCTAGGGGGATAGATTGGTAGGAAAAGATCATCGCTCGTCCCCGGCCGCCACTCATAAGGAAGACAATCAATAAATATCTCATGCTCCAACTTCGTTACATAACGGTTCACCATACGTGCATGCTACGGGAATCACAAACTTCAACACAAGTATTTCTACAATCCACAACTACCCACTAGCATGACTCTTATATCACCACCTTTATATCGCAAAACTATTGCATGGAATCAAACATATCATATTCAGTGATCTACAAGTTTTATGTAGGATTTTGTGACTAACCATGTGAATGACCAATCCTGTCATCTCTCTAAATATATATATAAGTGAAGCAAGAGAGTTTAGTTCTTTCTACACAAGATATGCCCACGCTCTAACAAATATAAGTGAAGCAAAAGTAGCATTCTACAAATGGTGGTTTTCTATGTGAAGAGAAACAGGCAATCCAAACTTCAAATGATATAAGTGAAGCACATGAAGCATTATATAAAGCCATACTCAAAAGATTTAAGTGAAGTGCAATGAGCATTCTATAAGTCAACCAAGGACTATCTAATACCAGCATGGTGCATAAGATAAAAGTAAAAAATAAATGCAAAATACGCTCCAAGACTTGCACATATCGCATGAACGAAACAAATCCGAAAACATACGGGTACTTGTTGAAGAAAGAGGGGATGCCTTCCGGGGCCTTGGGCATCCCCAAGCTTGAGCTCTTTCCTCTCTTCCTTTTCCTCCTATCGAGACCTCCTGGATCAAACACTTCATCCACACAAAACTTCAACAGAAAACTCGGTAAGATCCGTTAGTATAATAAAGCAAATCACTACTCTAAGTACTATTGAAAACCAATTCATATTTTGTTTTTGCATTGTGTATACTGTAATATAACTTTTCCATGGCTTAATCCACTGATATAAATTGATACTTTCATCAAAACAAGCAACCTATGCATCAAAAACAGAATCTGTCAAAAACAGAACAGTCTGTAGAAATCTGAACATTCACCATACCTATACTACCCCAACAATTCTTCCAAAATTAGGAAAAATAAACAATTTGTACAGAAAGACAGTGCAAAAAGATTCAGAACCGGTTGACGTTCCAGTAAAAAATGTAAAATCATGCACTACAGCCAAAGTTTCTGTCCTGCACCGTACAAACCAACAAGTATTGTAAATATCCTAAAGGCAAACCTTAGCACATTATTTTTATAATACAATGGAATTGTACAAAGGTATAATTATTTTTGTTGAAAAGTTTCTCTAATCAAGATTCACAAAGCTTCCGTGAGCATGAACAAAGTTCAAGGAGCTCTCCCACTTCAACAATGCTTGTCTTTCTCACTTTCACTTTCCTTTTTGAAAAGTTTTAGGTTACCCTCTTTATTTTTATTTTTTTAAACTATATAAAAGCACTCAACAGAAATAACTGACTCTATAAAACTTCCGGGTTGTCTCCCTGGCAGCGCTTTCTTTAAAGCCATTAAGCTAGGCATATAGTGCTCAAGTAATGAATCCACCCGGATCCCAAGGTATATCAAAGCCAATTTTAATTAACAATGATTTGTAATTTAGTAGTGAGCACAAAGTAACATATATCATGCAACAACGAAGTCTAACTCTCTTCCTATGCATTGGCATGTCATAAAAGAACAATTCATGCACACCAAGTAAAGGCCAATGCATAGTATAAACAGTTTCTTACAATTCTATCGTGTTGGAAACATAAAGAGGCGGAGATGTAGTTCCTTTCTCATAATAATTGCAAGTAGGAGCAGAAAGCACAAGCATATGATATCCATCAAAATCATCATGTGTAGTAGTAAAACGCAACCCATCAATATAATCCTTAATAAGCACAAAGTTCTCTGATATAGTGTAGTTTGGAGAATTCAAAGAGATAATAGGACTATCACGCGTGGCTGCAATAGCAACAATTTCATGTTTAACATAAGGAATTATAGCAAGTCCATCTCCATAAGCATAATTCATATTGGCATCTTGGACACAAGCATAGCAAGCATCATCAAAAAGGGGTATTTCAAGAGAATCAACGGGATCATAGCAATCATCCTTCGGTAAGCACGAAGGGGAATTAAACAATGTATGAGTTGAAGAGTTACTCTCATTAGAAGGTGGGCACGGGTAGCTAATCCGCTCTTCCTCCTTTTGTTCTTCGCTCTCCTCATCATCTTTTTCATCCAATGAGCTCACAGTTTCAGCAATTCCTTCTTCCATAGACTCCTACAAAATATTAGTCTTTTGTTGGACAGCGGAGACTTCCTCAATAAATGCATCAATATCAGAATTGAATTCATAATTCTCATAACAATATTTAAGTATAGAAAAAAATTTAGGTCTATAAACTAAATCATCAAAATCTTCAAACTCTTTAAACAAAGATTCAATTTCATAAGCACCCATAAAAGCAATGAATTCTTCTATTTGTTCCACATCATAGTAATAATATATACCATGAGCATAAGAAGCCATGGTTTTATCATCATTAAATGTGCATGAAAAGGGAAGGTGTGGAGCCTTCATCCTAGAGCAACAAGTATAATCATATCTCAAGCATAGTTCCCGAGCATACCAATGCAACATATGAATTTGATCCCATAATAGTTTCGCTTTTTGTATCCAGCAATAATCCCTAAAGTATTCACGTTGATCCAACATGTCTCCCATAACATAATTGAATGGGGTTTTCTCAGGATTATCAAAGTAGTACATAATATTTTTTACATAACCAGCATCAAGGGTTTTAGGAGGTTCCCCATCTCCATGAGTAGCAAGTACACCTAATTTTTTTGGTATTTCGTGTTCCATATCCATAACTAAAGATAGAGAACAACTTAGAACAGAAAATAAAAATTACTTAGTGATAAAGCAAACAAGCACACACGAGAATATTCACCCCACGCTATGACTCCCCGGCAACTGCGCCAGAAAAAGGTCTTGATAACCCACAAGTGTAGGGGATCAGTTGTAGCCTCTTTCTATAAGTAAGAGTGTCGAACCCAACGAGGAGCTAAAGGTAGAACAAATATTCCCTCAAGTTCTATCGACCACCGATACAACTCTACGCACACTTAGCGTTCGATTTACCTGAAACAAGTATGAAACTAGAAGGACTATGTAGGTGTAGTTGGATAGGTGATACGTCTCCAACGTATCTATAATTTTTGATTGTTCCATGCTATTATATTACCCCTTTTGGATGTTTATGGGCTTTATTTTACACATTATTATCATTTTTGGGACTTGTTTTTTTTCTATTTCGGTATTTTGAAGAAAAGGAATATCAAACGGAGTCCAAACGGAATGAAACCTTCGGGAGCGTCATTTTTGGAATGAACGTGATCCAGAGGACTTGGAGTGCAAGTCAAGAAGCAGCCGAGGTGACCACGAGAGGGTAGCCCCCCACCCTATAGGGCACGCCCCCCCAATCTCGTGGGCCCCTCAGGCGGCCACCGACGTACTTCTTTCTCCTATATAAGCCTACGTACCCCGAAAACATCTAGGGAGCCACCGAAACACAATTTCCACCGCCGTAACCTTCTGTATCCGCGAGATCCCATCTTGGAGCCTTTGCCGGCACTCTGCCGGAGCGGGAATCAACCACGGAGGGCTTCTACATCAACACCATAGCCCTTCCGATGAGTTGTGAGTAGTTTACCACAGACCTTCGGGTCCAAAGTTATTAGCTAGATGACTTCTTCTCTCTTTTTGGATTTCAATACAATGTTCTCCCCCTCTCTTGTGGAGATCTATTCGATGTAAACTCTTTTTGCGATGTGTTTGTCGAGATCCAATGAATTGTGGGTTTATGATCAAGTTTATCTATGAGAAATATTTTAATCTCCTCTGAATTCTTTTATGTATGATTGAGTTATCTTTGCAAGTCTCTTCAAATTATTGGTTTGGTTTGGCCTACTAGATTGATCTTTATTGCCATGGGAGAAGTGCTTAGCTTTGGGTTCAATCTTGTGATGTCCTTACCCAGTGACAGAAAGGGTTGCAAGGCACGTATTGTATTATTGCCATCGAGGATAAAAAGATGGGGTTTATATCATATTGCATGAGTTTATCCCTCTACATCATGTAATCTTGTTTAATGCGTTACTTTGTTCTTTGTGAACTTAATACTCTAGATGCAGGCAGGAGTCGGTCGATGTGTGGAGTAATAGTAGTAGATGCAGGCAGGAGTCGGTCTACTTGTCACGGACGTGATGCCTATATACATGAACATGCCTAGATAATCTCATAATTATTCGCTTTTCTATCAATTGCTTGACAGTAATTTGTTCACCCACCGTAATACTTATGCTATCTCAAGATAAGCCTCTAGTGAAACCTATGGCCCCCGGGTCTATCTCTTATCATATTTGCTTCCAATCTACTTTTATTTGCTTCTTTACTTTTGCATCTATATTATAAAATACCAAAAATATATTTATCTTATCATACTATCTCTATTAGATCTCACTTTCGCAAGTGGCCGTGAAGGGATTGACAACCCCTTTATTGCGTTGGTTGCGAGTTCTTTGTTTGTTTGTGTAGGTGCGTGGGACTTTTGAGGAGCCCCCTACTGGATTGATAACTTAGTTCTCAAAAACTGAGGGAAATACTTACGCTACTATTGCTGCATCACCCTTTCCTCTTCAAGGAAAACCAACGCAAGCTCAAGACGTAGCAAGAAGGATTTCTGGTGCCGTTGCCGGGGAGGTCTTCGCTCAAGTCAAGACATACCAAGTACCCATCACAAACCCATCTCCCTCGCATTTACATTATTTGCCATTTGCCTCTCGTTTTCCTCTCCCCCACTTCACCTTTGCCATTTTATTTGCCCTCTCTTTCCCAATCTCTCTCCCTCTCTTTTCGCTTGCCTTTTTCTGTTTGCTTGTGTGTTGGATTACTTGTTGCCACGGCGCAAGATAATACCAAATTGTGTGATTTCTCGAATACCAATAATAATGATTTCCTTAGTACTCCGATTGCTCCTCTTAATGATGTTGAGTCTTGTGAATTCAATACTGCTTTGCTGAATCTTGTTATGAAAGATCAATTCGCCGGCCTTCCTAGTGAAGATGCCGCTACTCATCTAAACAACTTTGTTGATTTGTGCGATATGAAAAAGAAGAAAGATACGGATAATGATATTGTTAAATTGAAGTTATTTCCATTTTCACTTAGAGATCGTGCTAAAGTTTGGTTTTCGTCTTTGCCTAAAAATAGTATTGATTCTTGGAACAAGTGCAAAGATGCTTTTATCTCTAAGTATTTTCCTCCCGCTAAGATTATCACTCTTAGGAACGATATTATGAATTTTAAACAACTTGATCATGAGCATGTTGCCCAATCTTGGGAAAGAATGAAATTGATGATTCGCAATTGCCCTACTCATGGTTTGAATTTATGGATGATCATACAAAAATTTTATGTCGGTTTGAACTTTGCTTCTAGAAATCTCTTAGATTCAGCCGCGGGAGGCACGTTTATGGAAATCACGTTAGGAGATGATACAAAACTTCTTGATAATATTATGGAAAATTATTCTCAATGGCACACCGAAAGATCTTCTAGTAAAAAAGTGCATGCTATAGAAGAAATCGATGTTTTGAGTGGAAAGATAGATGAACTTATGAAATTGTTTGCTACTAAAAATACTCCTATTGATCCCAATGATATGCCCTTGTCTACTTTAATTTAAAATAATAATGAATCTATGGATGTGAATTTTGTTGGTAGGAATAGTTTTGGAAACAATGCTTACAGAGGAAACTTTAATTCTAGACCGTTCCCTAGTAATTCCTCTAATAATTATGGAAATTCCTACAATAATTCTTATGGTAATTTTAATAATATGCCCTTTGATTTTGAGAATAGTGTGAAAGAATTTATGATTTCTCAAAAGAATTTTAATGCTTCTCTTGAAGAAAAAATGCTCAAAGTTGATGATTTGGCTAGGAACGTTGATAGACTTTCGCTTGATGTTGATTCTCTTAAACTTAGATCTTCTTCCCCTAAGCATGATATCAATGAGTCTCTCAAAGTAATGAGAATTTCCATTGACGAGTGCAAGGAAAGAACCGCTAGATTGCGTGCTAAGAAAGATAACTTTATAAAGGCGTGTTCCTCTAGTTTCCATGAAAATAATGATGAAGATCTTAAAAGTTATTGATGCGTCTCCTATTAGATCTTTGTTTTTAAATATGAATCTTGATAATAATGGGACTGAAGATGAGTCAACTCTACCTAGAAGGCGTCCCAAAAATTCGGAGTTTTTAGATCTTGATGCTAAATTTGGTAAAAGTGGGATTGGAGAGGTCATGATTTAAAATAGCATTGAACCCACTATCTCGGATTTCAAGGAATTTTATTATGATGATTGTTCTTTATAAGGTTGTATTTCTTTGTTGCAATCCGTTGTTAATTCTCCACATGCTTATAGTCAAAATAAAGCTTTTACTAAACATATCGTTGATGCCTTGATGCAATCTTTTGAAGAAAAACTTAATTTGGAAGTTTCTATACCTAGAAAACTTAATGATGAGTTTGAACCTACTATAAAAATTAGAATTAAAGATCATGAGTGTTTTGCTTTGTGTGATTTGGGTGCTAGTGTTTCCATGATTCTGAAAGCTTTACGTGATATTCTAGGTTTGCATGATCTTGATGATTGCTCTTTAAATTTGCACCTTGCGGATTCCAGCATTAAAAAGCCAATGCGAAGGATCAATGATGTTCTCATTGTTGCAAATAGAAATTTGGTTCCCATAGATTTTATTGTTCTTGATATAGATTGCAATCTTTCTTGCCCTATTATTCTTGGTAGACCTTTCCTTAGAACGATTGGTGCGATTATTGATATGAAGGAAGGGAATATTAGATTCCAATTTCCATTAAAGAAAGGCATGGAGAACTTTCCAAGAAAGAAATTCAAATTACCTTATGAATCTATCATGCGAGCTACATACGAATCGAGTGCCAAAGATGGCACTACTTAGATCTATCTTCGCTTTTATGCCTAGCTAGGGGCGTTAAACGATAGCGCTAGTTGGGAGGCAACCCAATTTTCTTTGTGTTTTTTGTTTTTGTTCCTGTTTAGTAATAAATTTTGCATCTACCTTCTGTTTATATGTGTTTTTATCTTTTAATTAGTGTTTGTGCCAAGTAGAACCTATAGGATAACCTATGATGATAGTTGATTTGATTCTGCTGAAAAACAGAAACTTTGTGCTCACGAGAAAAAATTCAATAAATCGCAGAAACGTGCTTTTGCACTGACTCTTTTTGATGCTGATCAATAAACAAATTTTCCAGTACTTCCTATTGTGGTAGGATTTTTAGAGTTCCAGAAGTTTGCGTTAGTTACAGATTGCTACAGACTGTACTGTTTTTGACAGATTCTGTTTTTCGTGTGTTGTTTGCTTATTTTGATGCATCTATGGCTAGTATGTAAGGGTATGAACCATAGAGAACTTGGAATACAGTAGGTTTAACACCAAAACAAATAAATAATGAGTTCATTACAGTACCTTATGTGATGGTTTTGTTTTCTTTCACTAACGGAGCTTATAAGATTTCCTGTTGAGTTTTGTGTTGTGAAGTTTTCAAGTTTTGGGTAAAGCTTTTATGGACTATGGAATAAGGAGTGGCAAGAGCCTAAGCTTAGGGATGCCCATGGCACCCCAAGATATTCAAGGATATCCAAAAGCCTAAGCTTGGGGATGCCCCAGGAAGGCATCCCCTCTTTCGTCTTTGTTCATTGGTAACTTTACTTGGAGCTATATTGTTATTTGCCACATGATATGTGTTTTGCTTGGAGCGTTGTGTATTATATTAGTCTTTACCTTTTAGTTTACCACAATCATCCTTGCTGTACACACCTTTTGGGGGAAGCCCACTTGATTAGAATTTGCTAGAATACCCTATGTACTTCACTTATATCTTTTGAGATTGATAGTTTTTGCTCTAGTGCTTCACTTATATCTTTTAGAGCATGGCGGTGGATTAATTTGAAGAAATTGCTAGTCTCTCATGATTCACTTATATTATTTTGAGAGTCTTTTAGAACAGCATGGTATTTGCTATGGTTGCAAATTTGGTCCTAGAATGATGAGCATCCAAGTTGGGTATAATAAAAACTAACATAGAAAGTGAATTGGATGCTATGATCAATTTGTTGCTTGATAATTGTTTTGAGATATAAAGGTAGTAATGATAGGGTCATGCTAGTGGATAATTATGAAATTGATAAATACTTTTGTTGAAGTTAGCAAGTCCCGTAGCATGCACGTATGGTAAAAGTTGTGTGACAAATTTGTTGCATGAGGTGCTCTTTTGATTGTCTTCCTTATGAGTGGTAGTCGGGGACGAGTGATGGTCTTTTCCTACCAATTTATCCCTCTTGGGGCATGCGTAGTAGTACTTTGCTTCGAGGGCTAAGTAGACTTTTGCAATAAGTATATGAGTTCTTTATGACTAATGTGAGTCCATGGATATACGCACACTCGTCCTTCCACTTTGCTAGCCTCTCTTATTACCGCGCAACTCTCGCCGGTATTGAAACCATTATTTACCTTCCTCAAAACAGCCACCATACCTACCTATTATGGCATTTCCATAGCCATTCCGAGATATATTGCCATGCAACTTTCCACCGTTCCGTTTATTATGACATGTTTCATCATTGTCATATTGCTCTTTGCATGATCATGTAGTTGACATCGTATTTGTGGCAAGGCCACCTTCATAATTTTCATACATGTCACTCTTGGTTCATTGCATATCCCGGTACACCGCCGGAGGCATTCATATAGAGTCATATCTTGTTCTAGCTTTGAGTTGTAATTCTTGAGTTGTAAATCCATAAAAGTGTGATGACCTTCATTATTAGAGCATTGTCTCAGTGAGGAAAGGATGATGAAGACTATGATTCCCCCACAAGTCGGGATGAGACTTCGTACTTTACAAAAAGAAAAAAAAAAGAAAAAGAAAAAAAGAAAGGACAAAAAGAAAAAAAAGAAGAAAGGCCAAAGAAAAAAAAGGAAAAGAAAAAGGGAAAGGAAAAAATAAAATGAGAGAAAAAGAGAGGAGGGACAATGCTACTATCTCTTTTTCCACACTTGTGCTTCAAAGTAGCACCATGATCTTCATGGTAGAGAGTCTCCTATGTTGTCACTTTCATATACTAGTGGGAATTTTTCATTATAGAACTTGGCTTGTATATTCCAATGATGGGCTTCCTCAAAATGCCCTAGGTCTTCGAGAGCAAGTGAGTTGGATGCACACCCACTTAGTTCTTTTTGTTGAGCTTTCATATATTTATAGCTCTAGTGCATCCGTTGCATGGCTGTGATGCCCCCAATTCAATCATACACTAATCATGCACGCAAACGTGTACGACCAAGATCAGGGACTCACAGGAAGATATCACAACACAACTCTAAAAATAAAATAAGTCATACAAGCATCATATTACAAGCCAGGGGGCTCGAGTGCTCGAATACAAGTGCTCGACATAAACGAGTCAGCGGAAGCTACAATATCTGAGTACAGACATAAGTTAAACAAGTTGCCATAAGATGGCTAGCACAAACTGGGATACAGATCAAAAGAGGCGCAGGCCTCCTGCCTGGGATCCTCCTAACTACTCCTGGTCGTCGTCAGCGGCCTGCACGTAGTAGTAGGCCCCTCCAGTGTAGTAGTCGTCGCTGACGGTGGCGTCTGGATCCTGGGCTCCAACGTCTGGTTGCGACATCCGAGAAGAAGAGGAAAACGGGGAAAAGAGGGAGCAAAGCAACCATGAGTACTCATCCAAAGTACTCGCAAGCAAGGAGCTACACTACATATGCATGGGTATATGTGTAAAGAGGCAATATCAGTGGACTGAACTGCAGAATGCCAGAATAAGAGGGGGATAGCTAGTCCTATCGAAGACTACGCTTCTGGTAGCCTCCGTCTTGCAGCATGTACAAGAGAGTAGATTGAAGTCCTCTAAATAGCATCGCATAGCATAATCCTACCCGGCGATCCTTCCCTCGTCGCCCTGTGGAAAAGCGATCACCGGGATGTCTGTGGAACTTGTCTGTATGTGTTTTATTAAGTATCCGGTTCTAGTTGTCATAAGGTCAAGGTACAACTCTGGGTCGTCCTTTTACTGAGGGACACGGCTATTCAAATAGATAAACTTCCCTGCAGGGGTGCACCACATAACCCAACATGCTCGATCCCATTTGGCCGGACACACTTTCCTGGGTCATGCCCGACCTCGGAAGATCAACACGTTGCAGCGCCACCTAGGCACAACAGAGAGGTCAGCACGCCGGTCTAAATCCTATGCGTGCAGGGGTCTGGGCCCATCGCCCATTGCACACCTGCACGTTGCGTACGCAGCCGGTGAGCAGACCTAGCAACCTCCATTACAAAGGAAGTTGCGTTATGAAGTCCAACCTGGCGCATGCCGCTCAGTCGCTGCAGTCACGAAGGCTTCGGCTGATACGATGACATCGAGTGCCCATATCTTTCCCGCGTAGTTGGTTAGTGCATATAGGCCAGTGGCCAGACTCAGATCAAATACCAAGATCTCGTTAAGCGTGTTATTTTGAAGTAACCGCGGACGCCGACCGGGGCCAGGCCCACCTCTCGCCTAGGTGGTCTCAACCAGCCCTATCGCTCCGCCACAAAGTAATAGTCGGGGGCCATCGGGAACCCGGGCCCACCTCTACCGGGATGGAGCCACCTGTCCTTCCAGCCACCACATCGGAATCACTTGCGGGTACTCACCGAGTCGACCCGACTTTAGTCACCACCTGAATAGTACGTATGTATAGTATATACCCGTGATCACCTCCCGAGTGATCAAGACACAATAGTATAGCATGGCAGACTGACAAGAATGTAAGGCCACTAATGGTAAACTAGCATCCTATACTAAGCATTTAGGATTGCAGGTAAGGTATCAACAGATGTAGCAACAATGACAGGCTATGCAACAGAATAGGATTAATCGAAACAGTAACATGCTACACTAATCTAATGCAAGCAGTAGAGGGTAGAATAGGCGATATCTGGTGATCAAGGGGGGGGCTTGCCTGGTTGCTCTGGCAAGAAGGAGGGGTCGTCAACACCGTAGTCGAACTGGGCAGCAGTAGCGTCGGTCTCATAGTCTACCAGAGAGAAGAGGGGGAAGAAACCGTAAATACAATGCAAACATAAGCATGACGATGCATGACATGACAATGAGCGGTGTTCGGTGTGCCCTAACACGGTAGTAGGTGATACCGGCGAAAGGGGGAACATCCAGGAAAGAATCCCTGGTGTTTCGCGTTTTCGGACAGGTGAACCGAAGGGGGAAAGTTGCAGGTTCACTATGCTAGGGACGCGTGGCGGACAAACGGGCTGCGTATCTGGATTCGTCTCGTCGTTCTGAGCAACTTTCATGTACAAAGATTTTTCATCCAACCTACGGATTAATTTCTATTAATTTTCAAAGTTTTTAAGCATTTTTTAGAATTTATTTAATTATTTAATTCGAGCATTATCCAGAACAGTGAAAGGTGATGTCAGCATGACATCACCATGACATCAGCCGTCAAACCCAGCTGACCAGAGTCAAACCTGGCATGTGGGTCCAGTGGGACCCACGTGTCATAGACTAAGGCTAACTAACAGGATTAGTTAATTTAAATAAGTGATTAGGTTAATTAATTAATTAATTTAATTATTAATATTTTTATTTATTATTATTTTTTAATTCTCTTTTTTTAAACATTCCAGGGGCGTGAGCCCCGCGTGTCAGCGGCTCATCAGGGGGGTTGGTAGCGCAATTAGCGCTAATGGCCTATTAGGCCGGCGATTTAAGCGCCGGTGGCTTTGAGCCACGGCGGAGGCACGCTGGATGTCCGCTATGGGTGGCGACTCGAGTCGCGGAGTCCACCGGGGGCGAGCTCGCGCTCGCGCGCTTCTAGAGGAAGAAGAGGGAGGCCGCGGGGTGAAGGGGGGAGGGCCATGGCAGAGCTGGGTGGCGTCGGTGCGGCAGATGCGTGCGGGGAGGCATGGGAGGGTGTGTGCGAGTACAGGCGGCCACAGCAGATAGGGGAGTGGCACGCGGTCGGAGCCGTGGTGGCAGCGAGCACGGCGTGCCCGCGTGGAGCTGCAGGACGCGGCCGGGCGCGGTGAGCGCGGCCCGGACGTGGTGACGGCCGCGCGGGACAGAGAGGGAAAGGAAGGGAGCTCACGGTGCCGGTAGGGAAAAGGGCAGCGGGGGTCGGGGTGGTGGTCGAGGACGACGGCGACATGGAGGAGGCAGACCGGCGGGGAGAAGGAGGCAGGTCGGCGAGGTTGCGGTGACAACGGGCGACGGCGGTGATGCTGGCACCGGGGATCGGCTTGGGTGTCGATCCAGATCCAGCGGGAGGGGAAGCTCCGGTGAGGTGGTCCTCCGTGCGGCGGCGACAGGGGCGACGGGCGGCGAACGACGAGGCACCAGGGCGCCGGTTGCCTGCCCCGATCCAGATCGGGACCGAGTGGAGGGGCGCGAGGGAAGAGTGGGAGGTCGGGGAGAGAAGTGGGGGGTTAGGGTTTCGGGCGGGCGGACTAGGGGTATGTAGGCGCGGCTCGGCC
>NC_057813.1:572413609-572421460 GCF_018294505.1 Triticum aestivum
GGGGGGTCTTTTATTTTTGTTTGGTTTTCTTTTACCTTTGCTTATTTTCTTTTACGGTTTTATTTTAATTCTTGAACTAATTTTGTTCTATACACCAAAAAGTGAATTCCTAATTTAGTGTCACATCATCACACACTACCACAAAAAGTTTTACCCAAAACAAAATAGATTAGTATTTTGTAAAATATCAAAGGCATTTATTTAATTGTTTCAACTATTGTTTTAACCACTTTAGAGTATTTAAGCATTTTACAAAAGTGTGATTCCTCCACCATAATTGCCTATGCATTATTTGGCATAACCCGAACATTTTAGTTTTAATATTTGAAAACTTTTATCGTTTAACTTTAATTCAAATTTGAGTCTGAAGTTTTTAAACTAACGCGAGTTTATCAACAGTAATCGAGGTGACGTGGCGTCATTAGCAGAGGTTCACTGTAGCTTAATTATCCGGGCGTCACAATTCTCCTCCACTACAAGAAATCTTGTCCCGAGATTTTAAGAGGTGGAGCAAGGGGAAAGATCTAGTTACAAAATTCTAGCGATTCTTCTTGGTCTTAGTTGCTCTTCTCGAAGAGGTCGATCCACTACATTGATGTCATATTTCTCTGCATCAATGCATCCCGATGAAGTTGTCGTCCTTCCTTCAGGATCTTCTCCGTACTTACGAAAGGATAAGAGGGGGAAAACTCTATAAGGACGGATTCTAACAAAATTGAGCATCATACGGTTAACTCAGGGGAAGAAGTATAAGTATCTCTAGAATCAAAACTTAAGAAGATATCGAGAGCAAAGTAAGAAGGTACCATGAGAAGTTTCAAACGGATAGGCAATCGTTTGATGTCTGAAACAACATGTGAAAAGGGGTCCAGAGCAACAAGATTGAGTATTGCGTCTGTTACCAGAATAGATACTAGGACGGTGGCCCGTGAATTACATACGAGGCCACGCGCGAGGGATAACTTTGGTAACCATGGGTGTACAGGAGAGTCGAGTTTCAATCCTGTGGAACTATGGGTTATGGGCCCACCATGTGGGTTAAAAGAAGGAAGGGCGCTGGCATCTTGCACGGCTACGGTAGAAAGGCATGTTGAAGGATAGCCTGTCAGTTATGTTGGCGACAATGTTGGTACCAAGGGCGAGGGACAAAGAGACCCATTCTCCTGCTCGTTGAACGAGACGGACCAATAGGCAAAGTTCTCGTCCATCGGTGGTTACCGGAATGTCATCAACAATAGTAACAGGTTCTTACTGACAGAGTGCTACAACGAGGTGCTTACCTAACCAGGGAATTATCACTGCTCGGTTAAGTCTAATTACTAGAAAAGTTAAACAAAACAATGGAAAGGATAGTATGATTATTAGATTAAACAGAATAATGGAAAGGAAAATGTGTTTAAACACATATTTCAGGAGTATATCCTTCCCAAGGACAAGCAGAGCATGATATCCATGACAAGATATAATGTAGAAAACCCTTTAGGTAAGGGGAGAGAAATTTCATGACATTACCCAGGTAACAGTGTTTGGATAATTGAGCAAGAAACATTTAGCATTAGGCTTCAAATGTTCTTGTTGAAAATCGGAGTACCACAAACATGCATCCATATAGCATTGACATTGTCATCAAGTAAGGGTCAGAATTTGGATGCACAAAGGATTCATCAGGAACAAATTATAGAATAAGTCTTACGATTTCCTCATGGAAGAATCGCTAACCTTGCTAAAAAGGGAACTATAACAATAGGTCCTCCGGCCAGGTGTACTAGGCATGACACCACCTTACAGGGTCATATAACGACCAATGTTATAACTCTTGGAAATTTGTCCCAACCATCATATCTTACCAAGATTCAGATCCGATTGGTGTCATGATACCTCAGACTCGGGATGTCCGGGAAGAAAAGGTGCAACACAAATCGATGAAATGACATTGCGAGATTCTCGGGAAATGAACTATGGGAGCGGGTTCCTAAAACAATAGTTCATCATTAAACCAAGGAGGGGATGAGGAGGTGGCTGATGGGCTCAACGACAATTCATCGAGAATTCCTAACGGATGGATTTCCACAATAATGTGAACAAGAAGATGACACTTGTCAATTCAAATGATATAATGTTGTATGCTCGAGGAAAACATACACCATCAATCATTAGTTGAAAGGTGTGCCCGAAATATGACCTTAGGAAGCAAGATCAATGTTAGAGTGACGATTCAATAACCAACAGTCTAAGAACGAACTATTGATTGTTAACTTCAAAGCAATAGGGTTGCTAGAAGTACAAAACTCAAGCAGCGTCGTTAGCATATTGGTATCCCGGGAAAAAAACACAAGGACCAAGGAAGAATGGTAATGGTGAGAAGTATCATCTTACTGAGAATTTCTAAGAGGTGGAGCAATCCCCACAACATTCTCGACAGAAAAGATAGTAATACTTCAAGGCAGAACACAACACTAGCTGGAGAGCATGTTGTATTCATAATGTGGACAAGTTTGCGATGAAAGGAAGTCAAGGGTGTTGTCAATGATAATAAAAATCATCGAGGGCAAGGAGGGTATTTCTCATCATGAACACAATTGACATCTTGGAAGAAGTCAAAGTGTTGAAGGTGATCCGACACATTTGCGAGGAGGTTTCGGGAGGATGCAATCAAACAACAACGACAACAAGCAAGGGAATGACAAAGTGGCAAGTTATAGGATCAATATATAAGATGCAAGCTCGGAACCAAAGTTGCCTTTCAAGACAAGCAACATGATGTTGAAAGCTTGACGTAAGTCGTGCTCACACACTGAAAAATTAGTGCACCAGAGAAGCACGAGGTAGCACATTCAAAGATAGCAAGACCAGGATGCAACCGATAGTCTAGGAATGACCAGATTGAGTTCAAAATTTCCTAGTAAAAATACTAGGGGTATTTGATTTGTAGTGTGAAATAATTTCACTAGTCGGTGTCCTCGGTTGACAACAACCCAGAACCCGTAGAATGATTACGACAAGGAAAGACATTACTTCAACAAAGTTAGTACGATGTGGTGCAATGTCAAGACATCTTTGAGATACCAGGGGGTAATACTCAAAGGTAGAACATGATAGAAGTAGAACCGGGTCATTGACCTATGACAGTAGATACTTTAACCTTGCCAAAAATAGACGAGGCACTGGACTGAATTCCCATCAGATATATCAGATCGGGGCAGCATGGTCGGAACCATAACTGTAAGGAATCAATTTCAAGAATACCGAAAGAATCATACAGCTGGATAATCATTTTGAAAGAAGCTTCTGAGACGGTCTACATCATTTTCATGGGCATGAACACAAAGTTCAAGGTCGACTCCCACTTCTTTAATGCATATCATTTCATTCACCTCTTGCTTTGATAAAACTGTAGTGTTGGAATTTTATTTGGTAGAACACTGGAAGAGTATGACTTGTGAAAACTTTCGGGTTCTCACAGATTAGGGGAAGGCATAGGTTCAACCCATCATGGCCTCTTAAGAACATATACCACAAACTTCAGAATTAGATAACACAAGCTCGAAAGCAGAGCATGTTCGACAAGGCCGAGGATATAATTTACCAAAGGCATTATGTACCCGAGAAAAGGCTCACAAAGTTATTGAATACGAAGGACGTTGTCGGATGAAATCCATAAAGGATCTGGTGGTCCACAAGGGATCCGATGTGAGCATCGGTACTCAACCAGAAGAAGAAAGAATGCAAGGGGGTTGGATTTTAGAAACAACTGACTAACTCAAAGCTCAATTGCACAAGAATTATGAATTCCCTGTCAAGGGATCAAAAGCAACGCTCTGATTAGGGATGGATAAGTTGAATAGTCTTAGGGGTACAATCGATGACCATCTGATTGGTCGAGAACCAGCTCGAGCTAAAAATGATGGCTAAGCCGGAAAGATAATTCATAAGGATCATTTGATGATTGTGGGCATTCGCAATGTATTGAATCAATGGACTCAAAATGATAAAGACAAAGGATGCCAACGAAGATGACTAGATATATGGAATTAACCATATTGCGGGAAGGTAAGAACTTCTGTAGCAATATGGTGCTGAGGATTTTTAGAAGGTCGAATAGCATTTCGAAGAATTTTTGTGAATTACATGGATTAACTGAGGATGAGCGGATACTCGGTAAGTGCGAGAAATTATTCGTAGGGTGTATTCATGTGGTAAGAACTGCAAGGCAGTAAGCTCAAAGGATTCTCAGAGCAACGGAGAGCAGTTCAGGGCATCTTGTAATATCAAGATCCATAGGATTGAATGTAAGAATGGCATGTGTATATAGTTATCCATAAAGATATAACAATTGTAGGGGGTTCGTAAGGGCGGTGGGCATAAGTGTCTCAGGAGAACATCGTAGAGTATCTTTGAAATCTTCTAGTGCACTAAGCAATCATCTGGAGTGAGGGCTCTTCGGGGGGAAGTAGTTACGAGAACCTAGAGTTAGAGTTAGCAAAACCATTTAACCCGAATAGAGGAGAGATCATAGTCCCAGAGTAAAGGTCGAGGAGTAAAAGATCCTAATACCACCCAATGGCGACGTGGGCCTGTAAGCCACACAGCCTAGTAAAAAGCTTTGCAATGTTAGACTCAACTTCGGCGAAGGAGTGTGGAAGGGGGATTCCTACAGGCAGTCGGCTCTGATACCAACTTGTGATGCCCCTGATTCAATCGTACACTAATCATGCACGCAAATGTGTACGATCAAGATCAGGGACTCACGGGAAGATATCACAACACAACTCTAAAAATAAAATAAGTCATACAAGCATCATATTACAAGCCAGGGGCCTCGAGGGCTCGAATACAAGTGCTCGACATAAACGAGTCAGCGGAAGCAACAATATCTAAGTACAGACATAAGTTAAACAAGTTTCCATAAGATGGCTAGCACAAACTGGGATACAGATCGAAAGAGGCGCATGCCTCCTACTTGGGATCCTCCTAACTACTCCTGGTCGTCGTCAGCGGCCTGCACGTAGTAGTAGGGCCCTCCAGTGTAGTAGTCATCGCCGACGGTGGCGTCTGGATCCTTGGGTGCAACGTTTGGTTGCGACATCCGAGAAGAAGAGGAAAACGGGGAAAGGAGGGAGCAAAGCAACCGTGAGTACTCATCCAAAGTACTCGCAAGCAAGGAGCTACACTACATATGCATGGGTATATGTGTAAAGAGGCAATATCGGTGGACTGAACTGCAGAATGCAAAAATAAGAGGGGGATAGCTAGTCCTATCGAAGACTACGCTTCTGGCAGTCTCCGTCTTGCAGCATGTAGAAGAGAGTAGATTGAAGTCCTCCAAGTAGCATCGCATAGCATAATCCTACCCGGCCTCACCTCGTCGCCCTGTGGAAAAGCAATCACCGGGATGTCTGTGGAACTTGTCTGCATGTGTTTTATTAAGTATCCGGTTCTAGTTGTCATAAGGTCAAGGTACAACTCCGGGTCGTCATTTTACCGAGGGACACAGCTATTCGAATAGATAAACTTTCCTGCAGGGGTGCACCACATAACCCAACACGCTCGATCCCATTTGTCCGGACACACTTTCCTGGGTCATGTCTGGCCTCGGAAGATCAACACGTCGCAACCCCACCTAGGCACAACAGAGAGGTCAGCACGCCGGTCTAAATCCTATGCGCTCAGGGGTCTGGGCCCATCGCCCATTGCACACCTGCATGTTGCGTACGCGGCCGGTGAGCAGACCTAGCAACCTCCATTACAAAGGAAGTTGCGTTACATAGTCCAACCCGGCGCCTGCCGCTCAGTCGCTGACTTCACGAAGGCTTCGGTTGATACCATGACGTCGAGTGCCCATATCTTTCCCGTGTAGTTGGTTAGTGCGTATAGGCCAGTGGCCAGACTCAGATCAAATACCAAGATCTCATTAAGCGTGTTATTTTGAAGTAACCGTGGACGCCGACCAGGGCCAGGCCCACCTCTCGCCTAGGTGGTCTCAACCTGCCCTGTCGCTCCACCACAAAGTAACAGTCGGGGCCGTCGGGAACCCAGGCCCACCTCTACCGGGATGGAGCCACATGTCCTTCCAGCCCCCACATCGGAATCACTTGCGGGTACTCACCGAGTCGACCCGACTTTAGTCACCACCTGAATAGTATGTATGTATAGTATATACCCGTGATCACCTCCCGAGTGATCACAGCCCAATAGTATAGCATGGCAGACTGACAAGAATGTAGGGCCACTAATGGTAAAGTAGCATCCTATACTAAGCATTTAGGATTGCAGGTAAGGTATCAACAGATGAAGCAACAATGACAGGCTATGCAACAGAATAGGATTAATCGAAATAGTAACATGCTACACTACTCTAATGCAAGCAGTAGAGGGTAGAATAGGCGATATCTGGTGATCAAGGGGGGGCTTGCCTGGTTGCTCTGGCAGGAAGGAGGGGTCGTCAACACCGTAGTCGAACTAGGCAGCAGCAGCGTCGGTCTCGTAGTCTACCGAAGAGAAGAGGGGGAAGAAACAGTAAATACAATGCAAACATAAGCATGACGATGCATGACATGACAATGAGCGGTGTTCGGTGTGCCCTAACGCGGTAGTAGGTGATACCGGCGAAAGGGGGAAACATCCAGGAAAGTATCACCGGTGTTTCGCATTTTCAGACAAGTGAACCAAAGGGGGAAAGTTGCAGGTTCACTATGCTAGGGACGCGTGGCAGACGAACGGGCTGCCTATCTGGATTCGTCTCGTCATTCTGAGCAACTTTCATGTACAAAGATTTTTCATCCGAGCTACGGGTTTTTACGCATTTTTAGAATTTATTTAATTATTTATTCGAGCATTATCCAGAACAGTGAAAGGTGATGTCAGCATGACATCACCATGACATCAGCCATCAAACCTAGCTGACCAGAGTCAAACCTGGCCTGTGGGTCCAGTGGGACCCACCTGTCATAGACTAAGGCTAACTAACATGATTAGTTAATTTAAATAAGTGATTAGTTTAATTAATTAAGTTAATTAAATCAAATAATTAATTAATTTAATCATTAATATTTTTATTTATTACTATTTTTTAATTCTCTTTTTCTAAACGTTCCAGGGGCGTGGGCCCCGCGTGTCGGCGGCTCATCAGGGGGGTTGGTAGCGCAATTAGCACTAATGGCCTATTAGGTCGGCGATTTAAGCGCCGATGGCTTTGAGCCACGGCGGAGGCATGCCGGATGGCCGCTATGGGCGATGACTTGAGTCGCGGAGGCCATCGGGGGCGAGCTCGCGCTCGCGCACTTCCAGAGGAAGCAGTGGGAGGCCGCGGGGTGAAGGGAGGAGGGCCATGGCGGAGCTGGGCGGCGCCGGTGCGGCGAATGCGTGCGGGAAGGCAGGGGAGGGCGCGGGCGAGTAGAGGCGGCCACGATAGATAGGGGAGCGGCACGCGGTCTGGGCCTTGGTGGCCACGATCACGACGCGCCGGCGTGGAGCTGCGGGACGCGGCCGGGCGCGGTGAGCATGATTCGGACGCGGTGACGGCCGCGCTGGACAGAGAGGGAAAGGGAGGGAGCTCACGGAGCCGGTAGGGAAAAGGGCAGCGGGGGTCGGGGTGGTGGTCGAGGACGACGGCAACATGGAGGAGGCAGACCAACGGGGAGGAGGAGGCAGGCCGGCTAGGTTGCGGTGACGACGGGCGATGGCGGGGAGGACGGCGGCGATGCTGGCACCGGGGATCAGCTCGGGTGCCGATCCAGATCCAGCGGGAGGGGAAGCTCCGGCGAGGTGGTCCTCTGTGCGGCGGCGACAGGGGCGACGGGAGGCGAACGACGAGGCACCAGGGCGCCGGTTGCCTGCCCCGATCTAGATCGG
>NC_057813.1:572421809-572551964 GCF_018294505.1 Triticum aestivum
ATTTTTGTTTGCTTTTCTTTTACCTTTGCTTGTTTTCTTTTACGGTTTTATTTTAATTCTTGAACTAATTTTGTTCTGTACACCAAAAAGTGCATTCCTAATTTAGTGTCACATCATCACACACTACCACAAAAAGTTTTACCCAAAACAAAATAGATTAGTATTTTGTAAAATATCAAAGGCATTTATTTAATTGTTTCAACTATTGTTTTAAGCACTTTAGAGTATTTAAGCATTTTACAAAAATGTGATTCCTCCACCATAATTGCCTATGCATTATTTGGCATAACCCGAACATTTTAGTTTTAATATTTGAAAACTTTTATCGTTTAACTTTAATTCAAATTTGAGTCTGAAGTTTTTAAACTAACGCGAGTTTATCGACAGTAATCAAGGTGACGTGGCGTCATTAGCAAAGGTTCACTGTAGCTTAATTATCCGGGCGTCACAATGGCAATCCCTACTCACTCACATTAATATCTATTGATGGGCATCTCCATAGCCCGATGATACGTTTAGTTGATGTGAGACTGTCTTCTCCCTCTTTTTGTCCTCACAACCACCATCTTTTACCACCTTAGTGCTATATCCATGTCTTACCCTCATGTATTGTGTAAGAGTTGTAAAAGCTGAAGCGCGTTAAAAAGTATGAAACAATTGCTCGGCTCGTCATCGGGGTTGTGCATGATGGGAGTATTTTGTGTAATGAAAATGAAGCATGGTCTAACTATATGATTTTGTAGGGATAAGCTTTCTTTGGCTATGCTATTTTGATAGGACATGATTATTTGTTAGTATGCTTTGAAGCATTATTATTTTTATGTTTTATAAGCTTTTATCTTAAATCATTTGGATCTGAACATTCATGCCACAATAAAGAAAATTACATTGAGAATTATGCTAGGTAGCATTCCACATCAAAAATTTTGTTTTTATCATTTACCTACTCAAGGACGAGCAGGAATTAAGCTTGGGGATGCTTGATACGTCTCCAACGTATCTATAATTTTTGATTGTTCCATACTATTATATTACCCCTTTTGGATGTTTATGGGCTTTATTTTACACATTATTATCATTTTTGGGACTAACCTACTAACCGGAGGCCTAGCCCGTATTGTTGTTTTTTTTGCCTATTTCAGTATTTCGAAGAAAAGCAATATCAAACGGAGTCCAAACGGAATGAAACCTTCGGGAGCGTGATTTTTGGAACGAATGTGATCCAGAGGACTTGGAGTACAAGTCAAGAAGCAGCCGAGGCGGCCACGAGAGGGTAGGGCGCCCCCCCTATAGGGCGCGCCCCTATCTCGTGGGGCCCTCGGGCGGCCACCGACGTACTTCTTCCTCCTATATAACCCTACTTACCCCGAAAACATCCAGGGACCCACCGAAACAGAATTTCCACCGCCGTAACCTTCTGTATCCGCGAGATCCCATCTTGGAGCCTTTGTCGGCGCTCTGCCGGAGCGGGAATCGACCATGGAGGGCTTCTACATCAACACCATAGCCCTTCCGATGAGTTGTGAGTAGTTTACCACAGAACTTCGGGTCCAAAGTTATTAGCTAGATGACTTCTTCTCTCTTTTTGGATTTCAATACAATGTTCTCCCCCTCTCTTGTGGAGATCTATTCGATGTAAACTATTTTTGCGGTGTGTTTGTCGAGATCCGATTAATTGTGGGTATATGATCAAGTTTATCTATGATAAATATTTGAATCTCCTCTGAATTTATGTATGATTGAGTTATCTTTGCAAGTCTCTTCGAATTATCGGTTTATGATCAAGTGCTTAGCTTTGGGTTCAATCTTGCGGTGTCCTTACCCAGTGACAGAAAGGGTTGCAAGGCACGTATTGTATTGTTGTCATCGATGATGAAAAGATGGGGCTTATATCATATTGCATGAGTTTATCCCTCTACATCATGTCATCTTGCTTAATGTTTTACTCTGTTCTTTGTGAACTTAATACTCTAGATGTAGGCAGGAGTCGGTCGATGTGTGGAGTAATAGTAGTAGATGCACGTAGGAGTCGGTCTACTTGTCACAAACGTGATGCCTATATACATGATCATGCCTAGAATATCTCATAATTATTCGCTTTTCTATCAATTGCTCGACAGTAATTTGTTCACCCACCGTAATACTTATGCTATCTCGAGAGAAGCCTCTAGTGAAACATATGGCCCCCGGGTCTATCTCTTATCATATTTGCTTCCAATCTACTTTTATTTGCTTCTTTACTTTTTGCATCTATATTATAAAATACCAAAAATATATTTATCTTATCATACTATCTCTATTAGATCTCACTTTCGCAAGTGGCCGTGAAGGGATTGACAACCCCTTTATTGTGTTGGTTGCGAGTTCTTTGTTTGTTTGTGTAGGTGCGTGGGACTTTTGAGGAGCCTCCTACTAGATTGATACCTTGGTTCTCAAAAACTGAGGGAAATACTTATGCTATTATTGCTGCGTCACCCTTTCCTCTTCAAGGAAAACCAACGCAAGCTCAAGACGTAGCAGTAGGCTTGCAAGATAATAAAGAGCACGTAAATAATGAGTAGGGGCTATTTAGATAAAGACACAAGTAAGTTAGTTTTAGTAGAGAGCTTTTTGTCACGAGAAAGTTATTTGTCCCTTGGCAATCGATAACTAGACCGGTAATCACTATTGCAATTTTATTTGAGGGAGAGGATAATCTAACATACTTTCTATTCTTGGATCATATGCACTTATGATTGGAACTCTAGCAAGCATCCGCAACTACTAAAGATCATTAATGTAAAACCCAACCATAGCATTAAAGTATCGAGTCCCCTTTATCCCATACGCCACAACCCCCTTACTTTGGTTTATGCTTCTGTCACTCAAGCAACCCACTATAAGCGAATCATGAACATATTGCAACACCCTACAGGGGGAATCCCTCACGCTTGCGCGACACGGAGGGCACAATAGGACAGCACCAATAATAAAACATGCAACTCAAACCAATCACAATCATCAATTAACCCATAGGACAAAGCGGATCTACTCAAACATCATAGGATAGCCATACATCATTGGGAAATAATATATAGCGTTGAGCACCATGTTTAAGTAGAGATTACAGTGGGTAAAAGAGAGATTACACTTCTGCATAGAGGGGGGAAGAGTTGGTGATGAGGGCGGTGAAGTTGTTGGTGTAGATCGCGGTGATGATGATGGCCCACAGTAGTGCTCCGGCGCCACCGGCAGCAAGGGGGAGAGAGCCCCCCTTCTTCTTGTTCTTCTTCCTTGACCTCCTCCCTAGATGGGAGAAGGGTTTCCCCTCTGGTCCTTGGCTCCCATGGCGTGGGAGGGGCGAGAGCCCCTCCGAGATTGGCTTTGTCTCTCTGTCTCTCTCTCTTTCTGCGTCCCTGATTCTTCCCTTTCAACGTTTCTTATATTCCCGGAGATCCATAACTCCGATTGGGTTGTACTTTGGACACAATTTCTATCTAGATATTGGCTTTGTTGCAGCGACCGCCTTTCGGGGTGGCCACGAGGGCCCAGGGCGCGCCTGACCCCCTGGGGCACGCCCCCTGCCTCATGGCCCCCTCGGTCATCGTCTCGCGTTGATTATTCTTCCCAAAATTCCTAAATATTCCAATAAAATTCTCTGTCCGTTTTTATTCCGTTTGGACTCTGTTTGATATGGGTTTTCTACGAAACAAAAACATGCAACAAACAGGAACTGGCACTGGGCACTGGGCACTGGGCGCTGGATCAATATGTTAGTCCCAAAAATAGTATAAAAAGTTACCAAAAGTATCTGAAAGTTGAAAATTATTGGCATGGAACAATCAAAAATTATAGATACAACGGAGATGTATCAAGACCAGCCACCCCATGTTGTTAATTTAATTTAGGTGTTTAAGGTGTTTAATCTTAGAATAATGTAGTATGAAACCCTGCTTATTGAATGCTCAAATTGGAAAACTACTCCATCAAGTTTGAATACTCATATGATGTAGATATAAGCATGTATATCTTGTGTTGCTCAAATAGGATATGTGCTTGCCCAAGTGGCCGATCATGTTTGCAGGTTACACCTCCGAGTGGCCTATGTTTTGCTGGAGTGTTGATTAATTTCCGTTCCGGCAAATTTTAGGTGCTCGATATGTCCTTTTTTAGCAGGTCATGCTAGATTTTTCCGTGAATTCTGGCATGACTTGTGCTAGAATATGTAGGAAATATTGAGTGGCCTGGATTTTCTAGAAAAATAATTAAACGATATTTCGGGTTGGCTTTAAGCCTGTCGAGGCTCCACCATAGATGAGAGGACGAAGAATCCCGACTGTTATCGTGGGGGTCGTTTCTCCTTCTTCTCCGGGTGCTAGTACTTTGTTATGCACTAGGGGAAGGAGGAGTAACGACCATCACCGACGGTCGCAAATGTCAGAGAGGAATCAGTGAGGGAGAGTCTCCACCATATATGAGAGGACGAAGAATCCCGACTGTTGTCATGGGGTAGTTTCTCCTTCATTCCTGTGTGCTAGACAATTTGGTGTAATGAACTCGGGAACGAAAGGAGGAGCTACCATCACCGACGGTCAAATATATACACCACGTGAGCTGGGAGTTTTCAAGAAAAGACTCAACAGACCGATAGCCAACCTGTGATGAATAATAATGATCTAATTTAGTTTTTGTAGTACACATATTTAATTGTACAAGTTTAATCTTTGAATTATGAACATAGGAAATGTCGTCAGACGAAGAAGGTCCCGGGGAGTGCTCCTGGTGCGGCGACAACCGGGGTTTATGCGACAGGCCTCACTTGATAGAAGGTCGGCGCTTCAGCATTAAGCTCGAGGAGGCCTTCAATTGTGATGCGTTAAGCTATGATGCAAAGTGTTTTTTTCATAATTAAGCTCGACTTCTACTACTTCAACGTGTAATTTTCGTCTTTTACAATTTGACTAGCTTATCTCATGCCATACAAGACGCTATGTCTTGGAGAGGATGGGTTTTGAAGATCATGAGAGGAATGAAACAAAGAAAATTAACCTAAGGACCCATCATGGTATGGATTTTGAGGTAAATCTATACAATTCTGAGAGCGTATCCCATTTTGGTTGCCTGGGTTGGGAAGCACTTTGCAAGATGTATGATTTTCAAGAGGGTATGTTTATCACCATGGATCTTGGTGATCCTGATATCGAGCTAGACAATTTGGACATTTGGGTCCTTGTTGATACGCTTCCAATTCTACCGCTATGTGAGTTTCTCAAACATAGTTATTAAGTAATTTATATTATTTATTTCAAAATAGTTGACAGCTTATTTCTATTGATAGCTTATTTTCATTCTTCAAAGAATGTGCGGAAGATGGTAGACAGAACCTACTACACCGATGGCTCTAAGTTAACTTATCAGGAGAAAAATCATCTGGTCGCAGATTGTACTGACCTTGAGAATTACAATGCCTATTATCAAACTCCTCCACATTATGGTCAATACGTGCCACTAGTGCACGTGTTGAACAACGATAACTTCCATGGAGATACCCTGGTAAGATTTTTTACTATTACGACATCCGTGCATCTTTTGCATACTTCTAAAACTAAACTACATTGCTAACTACGAAGTTATTACTATATTTTTCAACAGAAAATCCTGATGGATTGTGTGCCTCATTTGATGTATCAGAATGGTCGCCTTGATGTTTTGAACATACATCCAGGTCATCCTATGAGTCTCATCTGTCCATATCGGATTTCTAAAACCGATGAACACATGGTAATCAAAGAATGGAAAAAATGTATGGACAATCATAAGAAGGTTCTTGGAAGCAAAATATTGTGCGAAAGGCAAGAATTGGAGACAGGATAATCTCCATTCTCCATAATGGAGAGTCAGGGGCTATCTTGTTTTATGCTATTTTACCTAGGAGAAGGTAGTAGGTCCTAGCTCATACTCATGATCATGTGCTAAGAACAACTAAGTAGGATTGGTTAGATGACTATGATGATGATGTGGTATCGAGTAGAAGTTGTATGATCGATGATGATGAGTATGACTTATTATTATGATACCAATGATGAGTTATTTATTATTATGATCGATGATGCATGATGCTTTGTTGTTATATGAGCATGATGAGTTATTATATATATATATATATGAGTAGGTGAAATGAACATGGATTAGATTCAAGTGGAGGCAACATTTGGTGCACATCGAAAGCACTACTAATCCAAACTAGATCAACTTTGGATTAGTAGTACTTTCTACATGCACCACATGTTGTCTCCACTTGAATCTAGCTACTCCACATTCATTTCACCCACTGTTATATAATAACTAATCATGGTCATAAAATCATATGATGAAAATACTGTATATAAAACCACAATAAAAATAAGTTGTATTTCTAAAAATACAGGAAAAGTTAGCAACAGCGCTTTTCAAAAGAAGCGCTACTGCTACTTAGTACTATCAGTAGCGCTTACTATAGGACAGCGCTACTGCTAACTAGGTATAGCAGTAGTGCGTCCATCCAGCGCTACTGGTACTAGTTAGCTGTAGCGCCATAGTGGTAACGCTTGCACAAGCGCTACTACTAGCTCAAAAACAAACACTACTACTAGGGTTTTTTCTAGTAGTGGTGGCGCCTAGGCGGATGCCTTGGACGCCCTATTGACTAAGGAGGACGCCTTAGACACACAGGTAAGGCAAGGCCGACGCCTTGGCTTCTGGGGGCGCCCTGACACCTAGGCGTCACCTAAGCAACGCCTTAGGGACGCCTTAAAAACAATGGAGGGGGGACTTCCTCCGGTGGCTCCCCTCCACCGACGTCCCTCTCGGTCATTGGTGGTGAGGTAGGGCGCCGGATCCAACGCGTACAAATCATGTAGCTTTAGGTTTAAGGGCTTAGTAGCTTAGGTTTGGTTGTTCGATATCATAGCTTCAGCAAGGGCGACGACGGCGCCTAATAATAATGTTTCAAATCCTTCCTCGACACAGCATTCTTCTTGTTAGTGGATGTTGGATCTGATTGGTAGTCTATTCAAGTGGAAACGGTGTGGTCGTGGCGGCATTCCTATGGTGGACTTGTGTCCTACGACTCCGGCGTTGAGACAGTGTTTGCTTTAGCGACGAAAGAGCTCAGAGGGTACTGCAAGAATGTATGCATATAGTAGTATGTGGCGACGCAATCGAAAGGCAGTGGATCATATGCTAGGTTCGTGGTTGGCGGTTGATAGGTACGGTTTCCACCTCCAACATCCACGTCAAGCAGGGGTGCCAGATCTGGACTTCGATGGCGTCCGGGCATTGCCCCGATTTGATTATTTCAACAGTAATGACTTCGCCTTTCGTAAGCTAATTTGGAGGCCCAAAAAGTCGCATATCAGTGATAGAGCCGCGTCGAGCTTGGCTGAAGAGGTGATGCGTCATTTTTTTGTGGCTGTTGTCGTGGCGTCAGAGGCAGTGGCGGGTGTTGGTGTCAAGCCGGTGGGGGGGGGGCTTTATTGCAATTTTCTTTCTTGGTTGGTCGTTCTTTTGTGCAAAGACTAGAGTTTAACTGTTTTTTTTTTCAGTTTTGTTAGGTCCCTATTTATGTGACTTGTAACTTGAATTTTATATATGATTGAGATACGTATCATCATAAAAGAATAGACGTGACCTACAACAAACACGGTAAATTATGAGAGCAACTCTATCGAATTTCTAAACACACACCCTCAAAATATCAGAAAAGCCTAGGCGCGAAATAGACAGGTATGTTGGTACAGTAGTTCCTGAACAGGCCGACTCATATGTTTCTTATTCATCGGTTTTGGGAAGGTTCCTCTGGGTTTTTTGTGTGTTTTTCTTTGATTTCTTAATGGTTTCTATTTGGTTTTGTTTCAGGTTTTCGCCGTTTACCTTTTTATCTCTTTTTATTTATTCTTTTCTCGTTTCCATTTTTTAAGTTATTTTTTTTCAAATTGGTGAACATTTTGTTAATTCGAATGAACATATTTCCAAATTATTTAACTTTTACAAAATTCATGTACTTTTGGAAAATACACAAACATTTTCTAATTTGCTATGACTTTCCCTTATAAAATTACTTCATTTCAGTTTCATTGTAATAATATAGATGATGTATATTTTTCAATTAAAATTCATTTTTGATATACTTTTTAATATGTGAATCCCTTGCAGCAACACCTTTAAAACAAGACTAATCTTGCTTACATTTTGACTAGTTAAATTTCCTTTTTCCAATCATATTTCAGTTTTAGTTATTTTGTTGTCTAATATCACTTATTTTAATCGAATTCCACCCATGTCACTCATGATTTCAGATGTTCCTTTTACTTATTTCAGTCGTATTCCCTAAAATGTATCTTCTTATTCTAGTTATTCCAATTTATACAAACTCCATTATTTTCTGGTTTCAAAAAAGTGGTATAAGAAAAAAAAAGTACCCCAATAGCCTGCGAGCGTTCGCTATGGGGCATGCAATTGCAAATGTTTGTATGGCAAATTCTTCGAAAACACATGGCAGTTTCTTTAGAAACCCATGGCAAC
The DNA here is from genome assembly GCF_018294505.1 of Triticum aestivum. Taxonomy (NCBI): domain Eukaryota; kingdom Viridiplantae; phylum Streptophyta; class Magnoliopsida; order Poales; family Poaceae; genus Triticum; species Triticum aestivum. The sequence goes on from NC_057813.1 coordinate 572,430,351, forward strand.
TTCGGGCAAAGAGAGGATTTGCTGGCAATTTCAGTCATAGTGCCTTGTTCACTTGAAAGAATTGCCATGGTCTTGGGTGCCGGAGCGGCGGCCCTGGTGTTGGTTGCACGGTACTCTCGGACGGAGGTCGTGGCTTGGTGCTACCCGGTGGCCATGGCCGTGTGGGTGGCATGGTCGCCGGGGTGTGGCATTCGGTGGCGGTGAGTTTTAGCCGGGGTAAAAACCTGTTCTATCTTCGGACGGACCGGCGGCGGCGAAGCTCGTTTCCTTCTTGAAGGCATCGTCGCGGCTCTCATTGCCCGTCATGTGGCTCCGGGGGAAACTCTGATCCTCAGATTGGGCGGCGGCGGTGCTTCGGTATCGTATCCTTCCTGAAGGCGCCGCCTTGGAGCCCATGGTTCGCCATATGCGACTTCATCTCTTCGCGGTGGTGGTGCTGGGGTGGTGTTGCCGCACTCAGCGCCTATGTATCATGCCTTGGATGTGTGCATGTGTTGTGGTGGCGTGCGTTTATACCAGGTTGTTGAGTTCATGCTTTGTATATAAAGCGGAGCGAAAGCCTTTTTCGGTAAAGAATTGCCATGCTCCAACACATAAAATTGCCGCATAAAACATATGTATTGCCATGTACCCCTTAGTGAATGTTCTCTGAGTAAAACTACGAAAGAAAAAATACACTGATTCAAACAAGTGATTCCAACTATCCGCATTATTTCAAAAATGCCATTTTAGTTATTTCAAAAATATTTCATTGTTCAAAAAATGATTTCTCGATGTGTTAAAATTACTTCAGAAAGATATCATGATTCCGATAAAATGATTTCATTTATTTCAGTATATCAAATAATTATTTTCAAGTATTTTTATGATTTCACAAAGTGCTATCAGAAATAATAATTATTTCCAAAATGTTAGTTCAAATATTTATGTTATTTAGGAAGGTTATTTCAACCATTTCTTTATTTCACAAAAATAAAGTTGAATAAATTTTCAACAATTAAAACTCCTCAAAAAATTTAAGAAATATTCATACACTTTGAATAACCGTTGACAAATTTGAACAATATTCGCCAAACACCCCAAACCCCAAAAGTGATAGTGTCATTTTGCAAGAATAAAAAAGAACACAGTCAAACGAAAAGAAACAAAAACATGAAATAAAAAGACACATGGCCCTCAACAGGAAAGCAACATCCCACAAAATAAACCCGATAACAAAACATAAAACGGCCCAATAAAAGTAGTCTTATCGGGCCTTGTTGCCTCATGAGGGACAACCAGAAAACACGATACCATGACAACAAGCACAACAATCGCAACTCAGAAGCACGAAAATTGACGAATATATCCAATGGTGTATGAGTTAGATGAGACATTATTAACTTTCAGCAAGATAAGAATTAGCAAAACAGAACCAAAACGGGACCCCAAGACCACGCCGCGAAAACGGCCCAATAAAACACGTACGCGCGAACAGACTGAAATTTAGACACCGGACACACAACGCGTCACGGGGCGCGCACGACAAAAACAACCCGCGATCAACATTTGGATGACATTTAAAGAGAACAGACAACAAAGTGAAATAAGTTCATCAATTTAAAATAAATAAATTATAATTAAAAAAGAGAAAATAAAAAGGAAATGGGAAAACTGAAAATACAAAATAAAATAGAAAACAAGAATCATGATTTAAAAAAAATGAAACATAAAATAAAAGGAAAAGGAAAGAAAAACATAAAAATATAGGGTGCCGAATGGGAGTGTAGAAAAGCTAGAAAAACGAGGACTGACTTTTAATTCTACAGTACAATATAGACTTCCGCCTAGTGTCCAGGAAGGGAATGCAACTGGTTCAGTGTTGGGGCAATTTGTGCGTAGAAGGTGTACATGCAACTGCGCAAGGGTGGAGTTGCATGTCAAGGTCGTCCTCAGAGCATCTCTAGCAGACCCCGTATAACACCGACCCATAAAACGCGTTTGCGGTTCGTGGAAAAAACGCTTTGTGGGCCGGCGCGGCCGGCCGCAGAGGCACAACCCGTAAAATGGACCCGTATAAAAGGATATTTGCGGAATATACTCTTTTACGAGTCGGCTTTGCGGGCTCTACTCTTGCGCCGCTGCCGCCGGCCCGCAAATCCGAAATTTGCACTTCAATTTGACACATGATAATATATTTCTTTGCTTTTCAACGGCATTGAATATATAGGACATCACCAAATCTTTGCTAGAATAGCAAGACCAAAGAAAGCAAGAACCACAATTATGCATTTTAGAAGATATCCAACTTCCATAACTGCTCCCACTAGTTGGATCAATATCTTCTTCATGCATTCCTTGTTGATCTGTGGATTCTTGATTTTGCATTCTTCATTCTTTTTATTTGGTTCTAAAGAAATAGATGTTGCTTCCCCTCTATTTTCTTCTCTAATTGCACATGCAGCCGCATCATTAGCTTCGATTCTACTAAGGAGTGCACGAACATCTATCAAGTTTCTTTTTAGCAATAAATCAATGTATTCTGCTTTCCAAAACCAAAATGAGCATCCATCTTCCTACACACATGACGATGTTCGAAATTGAACCAAAGAATACGGCGCCAAAGCCGAATGAAAACAACGCATACCCCGTCGTTTTTACATTTGAAGAACACCCATCCGGGGTGCTTTGCGTGCCCGAAGTTAGCCGCAGCACTATTCGCGTGCAGTCGTCGCACTGTATGAGCGGCATCGGCGAGCCACAAAGCTGTTGCGCGAGCGCCGAGCCCGGCGGCCGGCCGGCCGAATCCATGCCGGCAAACCGTAGGTGGCGGCAACGGGACGAACCCGTACCTGCATGCGGCAATGGGGCTTTGCCAGGGCTGCGCGGGGTGCTCCCCGGCCATTCCATCGCTTGGCGCAGCCATCGATGGCCGGAAAAGCCAAATCCGGCCATCCACGAAGAGCGGCCGCAGATCTGCAACTTTCTGGCCCGCCGACGCAGGAGGGGGTGGCAGAGGGCAACCTCGGGCGTGTGGAGGCTTTCGGCGTGATCCCGCATGCTACTATCGTTGGAATCATGGGCGGTGGCCCAGCGGCAGGGCGAGGGGAGAGGGAAGGTGGTAGGTGGGGAAAAGCGTGGGCCAAAATGTCCTCGCGGCCAACTGCTACTTCTTGAGCTTGCGTTGGTTTTTCCCTTGAAGAGGAAAGGGTGATGCAACAAAGTAGAGATAAGTATTTCCCTAAGATAGAGAACCAAGGTATCAATCTAGTAGGAGACAACGCACAAATCACCAATACATGCACAAACAATCAAACAACTTGCACCCTACGCGAAAAGGGGTTTTCAATCCCTTCACCGTCACTTGCAAAAGTGAGATCTAATAGAGATAGATGAAACTAAACAAAAGATAAAGTAAATATTTTTGTTATTTTTTGGTTTATAGGTCGGAAAGTAAAAGATTGCAAAATAGTAGAACGGAAACTAATATGATGGAAAATAGTAGATCAAAAACTAATATGATGTAAAATTGACCCGGGGGGGCATAGGTTTCACTAGAGGCTTCTCTCAAGATAGCAAATAATACGGTGGATGAACAAATTACTGTCGAGCAATTGATAAAAAAGTGCAAAGTTATGACAATATCTAAGGCAATGATTATGAAATATAGGCATCACGTCAGTGTCAAGTAGACCGACCCCTGCCTGCATCTACTACTACTACTCCACACATCGACCGACTCCTGCCTGCATCTAGAGTATTAAGTTCATGAAGAACCGAGTAATGCATTAAGTAAGATGACATGGTGTAGAGGAATAAACTCAAGCAATATGATGTAAACCCCATCTTTTTATCCTCGATGGCAATAGTACAATATGTGTCATAGCTACTGTCACTGGGAAAGGACACCGCATGATTGAACCCATTGCAATAAAAAACAATCTAGTTGGCCAAACTAAACCGGTAGTTCGAAGAGAATTACAAAGATATCAAATCATGCATATAAGAATTCAGAGAAGATTCAAATAATATTCATAGATAAGCTGATCATAAATCCACAATTCGTCGGATCTCGACAAACACATCGCAAAAGACGATTACATTGGATAGATCTCCAATAACATCGAGGAGAATATGCTATTGAGAATCAAAGAGAGAGAAGAAGCCATCTAGATACTATCTACGGACCCGTAGGTCTGTGGTAAACTACTCACACTTCATCAAAGGGCAATAGAGTTGATGTAGGAGCCCTCTGTGATCGAATCCCCCTCCGACAGGATGCCGGAAAAGGCCCCTAGATGGGATCTCACGGGAACAGAAGGTTGCGGTGGTGGAAACGTGTTTTAGTGGATGCTTCTGATGGTTTGAGGATATATGTGAATATATAGGATGAAGAAGTAGGTCAGTGGAGTCGCGTGGGGCCCACAAAGCAGGGGGCGCCCTACCCCCCTGGGTGTGCCCTGCCCCCTTGTCGCCGCCTCGTGGCTCTTCTGACTTGAACTCCAAGTCTCTGGCGTCTCTTCTGGTCCAAGAAAAATCATCGTGAAAGTTTTATTGCGTTTGGTATCCCTTCTCTGCGAAGCTCAAAAACAAGGAAAAAACATAATCTGGCACTAAGCTCTAGGTTAATAGGTTAGTCCCAAAAATAATATAAAGTAGCGTATTAATGCATATAAATCATCCAAAACAAATAATATAATAGCATGGAACAATAAAAAATTATAGATATGTTGGAGACATATCAAGCATCCCCAAGCTTAATTCATGCTCGTCTTCGAGTAGGTAAATGATAAAAACAGAATATTTGAATGCTACCTAACATATTTATCCATGTAATTTTCTTTATTATGGAAGGAATGTTCAGATCTATAATATTCGAAACAAAATTTTAATATTGACATAAAAACAATAATACTTCAAGCATAATAATAAAGCAATCATGTCTTCTCAAAATAACATGGTCAAAGAAAGCTATCCCTACAAAATCATATAGTCTGGCTATGCTCCATCTTCAGCACACAAAATATTCAAATCATGCACAACCCTGATGACAAGCCAAGCAATTGTTTCATACTTTAATGTTCTGAAACCTTTTCAACTTTCACGCAAAACATGAGCGTGAGCCATGGACATAGCACTATAGATGGAATAGAATATGGTGGTTGTGGAGAAGACAAAAAGAGGGAGATAGTTTCACATCAACTAGGCGTATCAACGGGCTATGGATATGCCCATCAATATATATCAATGTGAGTGAGTAGGGATTGCCATGCAACGGATGCACTAGAGCTATAAGTGTATGAAAGCTCAAAAAAGAAACTAAGTGGGTGTGCAACCAACTTCTTGCTCACGAAGACCTAGGGCAATTTGAGGAAGCCCGTCATTGGGATATACAAGTCAAGTTATATAATGAAAAATTCTCACCAGTATATGAAAGTGAAAACATAGGAGACTCTCTATCATGAAGATCATGGTGCTACTTTGAAGCACAAGTGTGGAAAAAAATATAGTAACATTGCCCCTTCTCTATTTTTCTCTCTTTTTTTCAATGGCTTCTTTGGCCTCTATTTTTTCGTCCGGAGTCTCATCCCGACTTGTGGGGGAATTATAGTCTCCATCATCCTTTCCTCACATGGGACAATGATCTAATAATGAAGATCATCATAGTTTTATTTACTTACAACTCAGGAATTACAACTCGATACTTAGAACAAAATATGACCCTATATGAATGCCTCTGGCGGTGTACTGGGATGTGCAATGAATCAAGAGTGACATGTATGAAATAATTATGACATGTAGCTTTGCCACAAATACGATGTCAACTACATGATCATGCAAAGCAATATGACAATGATGAAGCGTGTCATAATAAACGGAATGGTGAAAAGTTGCATGGCAATATATCTTGGAATGGCTATGGAAATGCCATAGTAGGTAGGTGTGGTGGCTGTTTTGAGGAAGGTATATGGCACCGGCGAAAGTTGCGTGGTACTAGAGAGGCTAGCAATGGTGGAAGGGTGAGAGTGCGTATCCATGGACTCAACATTAGTCATAAATAACTCATATACTTATTGCAAAAATCTATTAGTCATCAAAACAAAGTACTAGGCGCATGCTCCTATGGGGATAGTTTGGTAGGAAAAGACCATAGCTCGTCCCCGACCGCCACTCATAAGGAAGAGAATCAATAAATAAATCATGCTCCGACTTCATCACATAACGGTTCACCATACGTGCATGCTACGAGAATCACAAACCTTAACACAAGTATTTCTCCAATTCACGATTATTCCCTAGCATGACTCTAATATCACCATCTTTATATCTCAAAACAATCATAATTAAGGAATCAAACTTCTCATAGTATTCAATGCACTTTATATGAAAGTTTTTATTATATTCCTCTTGGATGCCTATTAGGACTAAATTTATAACCAAAGCAAATTATCATGCTGTTTAAAAAGACTCTCAAAATAATATAAGTGAAGCATGAGAGTTCAACAATTTCTGTAAATAAAACCATCGTCGTGCTCTAAAAAGATATAAGTGAAGCAATAGAGCAAAATTGCCTAGCTCAAAAGATATAAGTGAAGCACATAGAGTATTCTAACAAATCATGATTCATGTGTGTCCCTCTCAAAAGGTGTGTACAGAAAGGATGATTGTGGCAAACTAAAAATTAAAGATTCATACCATACAAGATGCTCCAAGCAAAACACATATCATGTGGTGAATAAAAATATAGCCTCAAGTAAAGTAACCGATAGACAAAGACGAAAGAGGGGATACCTTCCGGGGCATCCCCGGGCTTAGGCTCTTGGTTGTCCTTGAATATTAGCTTGGGGTGCCTTGGGCATCCCCAAGCTTAGACTCTTGCCACTCCTTATTCCATAGTCCATCAAATCCTTACCCAAAACTTGAAAACTTCACAGCACAAAACTCAACAGAAAATCACATAAGCTCCGATAGTATAAGAAATAATACATCACCACTTTTGGTATTGTTGTGAACTCATTATTTATTTATATTTGTGTAATATCTACTGTATTCTAACTTTTACATGGTTCATACCCCCCGATACTACCCATAGATTCATAAAAATAAGCAAACAACACATACAAAACAGAATCTATCAAAAACAGAACAGTTTGTAGCAATTTGTAACTCTCGAATACTTTTGTAACTCCAAAAATTCTGAAAAATTAGGACAACCTGGGAAATTTGTATATCAATCTTGTGTAAAAAATTCAAATCAAAATCACGCTTTTGTGAATTATGAAAATTATTTTTTGGGCGCAAAAGTTTCTATTTTTCAGCAAGATCAAATTAACTATCACCGTAAGCCATCCCAAAGCTCTTACTTGGTACAAATACTAATTAAAACAAAAAAACATCTAACCAGAGGTTAGATGAATTATTTACTGAAAAACAGCAAGGAAAAATATTGGGCTATCTCCTAACAAGCACTTTTCTTTAAAGCCTTTTAACTAGGCATTGATAATTTCAATGATGCTCACATAAAAGAGAAGAATTAAAGCACAAAGAGAGCATCATAAAACACATACAAACACATATAAGTCTAACATACTTCCTAGGCATAGGCATTTTATAAGTAAACAAATTATCAAGGCAAGCAAAAGCTAGCATATGCAAGGAAGAAGAAAGAGACAATAGCAATCTCAATATGAAGAGAGGTAATTTAGTAACATGAAAATTTCTACAACCATATTTCCCTCTCTCATAATAATTACATGTAGGGTCATAAGAAGATTCAACAGTATAACTATCACATAAATTATTCTCAACACGATCCACATGCATGCAAAGTTGACACTCTTCCAAAATAGTGGGATTAACATTAACTAAAGTCATAACCTCTCCAAACCCACTTTTATCAAAAATTTCATAATATTGAATATTCTCCAAATATGTGGGATCTAAAGTTGACACTCTTCCAAACCCACTTCAGTATTATTGCAAACACTATTATCAATCTCATATTCATCGTAGGGCTTAAATAAATTTGCAAGATCATAAGAAGAATCACCCCAATCATGATCATTGCAACAAGTAGTAGACAAAGCAAAATAAGCATCCCCAAGCTTAGGGTTTTGCATATTTTTAGCATAATTGACATTAATAGAATTTATAATAATATCATTGCAATCATGCTTTTTATTGAAGAAGCTATCGTGAATCATTTTATAATTTTCTTCTTTCAACACTTCATCAAAAATTCCAGATTCACGAATTTCAAGCAAAACCTCATAAAGATAATCTAGTGCACTCAGTTCACTAGCAATTGGTTCATCATAATTGGATCTTTTAAAAAGATTAGCAAGTGGGCGAGGATACATATCAATAGATTTTTAGCAAGCAAAGATGCAAGCAAATAGAAGACACATGGTCACACAAGCAAACAAAAGATCAAACGAGAAAAAGGCAAATGAAAAAGAGGGCGAATAAAAAGGAAAATCTTTTCGAAAATCTTTTTAGAAGTGGTGGAAGAGGAAAACGAGAGGCGAATGATGAATAATGTAATGCAAGAGATGAGAGTTTTATGATGGGTACTTGGTATGTCTTGACTTGGCGTAGATCTCCACGGCAACGGAGCCAGAAATTCTTCCTGCCACTTCTTGAGCGTGCGTTGGTTTTTCCCTTGAAGAGGAAAGGGTGATGCAGCAAAGTAGAGATAATTATTTCCCTTAGAGAACCAAGGTATCAATCCAGTAGGCGAAAACGCACAAATCACCAATACCTGCACAAACAATCAAACAACTTGCACCCCACATGATAAAGGGGTTTGTCAATCCCTTCACCGTCACTTGCAAAAGTGAGATCTAATAGAGATAGGTGAAACTAAACAAAAGATAAAGTAAATATTTTTGGTCTTTTTTGGTTTACAGATCGGAAAGTAAAAGATTGCAAAATAGTAGATCGGAAACTAATATGATGGGAAATAGTAGATCGAATACTAATATGATGGAAAATAGACCCAGGGACCATATGTTTCACTAGAGGCTTCTCTCAAGATAGCAAATAATAGGTGGGTGAACAAATTACTGTCGAGCAATTGCGTGCAAAGTTATGACGATATCTAAGGCAATGATTATGAAATATAGGCATCACGTCTGTGTCAAATAGACCGACTCCTGCCTGCATCTACTACTATTACTCCACACATTGACCGACTCCTGCCTGCATCTAGAGTATTAAGTTCATGAAGACCAGAGTAACGCATTAAGTAAGATGACATGATGTAGAGGAATAAACTCAAGCAATATCAATACAGGAATCAGGGTCTTTGCCATCTGCCATGGCTGGCGGTAAAGGCATGCCTGACGGACGGCAAAGGCCTTTGCCGTCAGCCAGCAGACCGCAAAACGTCTGGCTGAACGAGCTACGGTGGCACTTTGTCGTCTGCTGGCGGATGGCAAAGATGCAAAGGCCTTTGTCGTCAGCCAGCGGACGACAAATGGCATGGCTCTTTGCCATCTGCTGGCAGACGGCAAAGGTTGCATGCTCTTTGCCATCTGCTGGCAGAAGGCAATGAGACCAAATAGGCTAGCACAGTGCTTCATGGGTTACACAGGGAGCTGCCACGTGGCCTCTTTGCCATCTGCCAGCATATGGCAAAGTGCCTATATTGCCCCATTCAATTCTGTTTTTTCTTATATCAATTCATTTTCACAGAAAATCAAACACCCACACAAACACACCAATATAGCATATCCAACACATATTACCAATAGTCATGAACACATATATATCCAACACATGTTACCAATAGGTAGCAAGTTTCACAAAGTCAAAACAAAAACTAAAGACAAGCACTCCATATCTGAAATTACAAGAAATGACCTAAAACTAAATATCTATTTTCCTAAAAACTATCTTATTACTAAGGTCTTCTCTGGATCTTCTTCTTTTCTTCCAACCCGCATAACAAAAACACTAATAAAGAGAGAATGGGTTAGGAGTAGAAATGTAGCATTTCACTTGGTTAAATGCAATGTTGTAGGAGCCAGCACTTGAGATCAAGACAATCTTAGTTAAGGTCCTGATTTTCAAAGTGATCTTAATTAGAAAGCCAAGTAGAGTAAACCAATACCAAAGAGCCAAAGGAGAGAACCAGCCAAGGACCCAATCAAGAAGCCACCACAATTAGTATTAAGTTAAATGCTAACACAAAGACCACTATCAGTACTAGCTCCATGAATTAAGCCAACTAAAAACTAGTGATTAAAGCCAAGGATTAGACTTCATCACCATAATCAGTTTTGTTCAGTGACAATAGGTACATGTCACTGTGCAACGCCCAAAACAAAGCCCCGGGAGGAGATATACATCACAACCACCCGACCATACAAGTCCCAACACATCCAGCCACCAACAGCTTAGAAGAGATAATTATCAAGGAGAGCTTGACACAGCAAGCAGCTGATGTTAACACCACAATCACCAAAGCCACCTGCTATGTCTTGAACTTGCATTGGTTTTCCTTGAAGAGGAAATGGTGATGCAGCAATAGTAGCATAAGTATTTCCCTCAGTTTTTGAGAACCAAGGTATCAATCCAGTAGGAGGCTCCTCAAAAGTCCCACGCACCTACACAAACAAACAAAGAACTCGCAACCAATGCAATAAAGGGGTTGTCAATCCCTTCACGGCCACTTGCGAAAGTGAGATCTGATAGAGATAGTATGATAAGATAAATATATTTTTGGTATTTTATATTATAGATGCAAAAAGTAAAGATGCAAATAAAAGTAGATTCAAAGCAAATACGATAAAAGATAGACCCGGGGGCCATAGGTTTCACTAGAGGCTTCTCTCAAGATAGCATAAGTATTACGGTGGGTGAACAAATTACTGTCGAGCAATTGATAGAAAAGAGAATAGTTAGGAGATTATCTAGGCATGATCATGTATATAGGCATCACGTCCGCAACAAGTAGATCGACTCCTGCCTGCACCTACTACTATTACTCCAAACATCGACCGACTCCTGCCTGCATCTAGAGTACTAAGTTCATAAAGAACAGAGTAACACATTAAGCAAGATGACATGATGTAGAGGGATAAACTCATGCAATATGATATAAACCCCATCTTTTTATCCTCGATGGCAACAATACAATATGTGCCTTGCAACCCTTTCTGTCACTGGGGACACCGCAAGATTGAACCCAAAGCTAAGCACTTGTCCCATGGCAAGAAAGATCAATCTAGTAGGCCAAACCAAACTGATAATTCGAAGAGACTTACAAAGATAACTCAATCAAACATAAAAGAATTCAGAGGAGATTCAAATATTTCTCATAGATAAACTTGAACATAAACCCACAATTCACCGGATCTCGACAAACACACCGCAAAAAGAGTTTATATCGAATAGATCTCCACAAGAGAGGGGGAGAACATTGCATTGAGATCCAAAAAGAGAGAAGAAGCCATCTAGATAATAACTATGGACCCGAAGGTCTGTGGTAAACTACTCACAATTCATCGGAGGGGCTATGGTGTTGATGTAGAAGCCCTCAGTGGTCGATTCCCCCTCCGGCGGAGCGTCGGCGAAGGCTCCAAGATGGGATCTCGCAGATACAGAAGGTTACGGTGGTGGAAATTGTGTTTCGTTGGCTCCCTGGATGTTTTTAGGGTACGTAGGCTTATATAGGAAGAAGAAGTACGTCGGTGGCCGCCCGAGGGGCCCACAAGACATGGGGGCGCGCCCAGAGGGGGTGGGCGTGCCCTCCTATCTCGTGGCTGCCTCGTCTGCTTCTTGGCTTGCATTCCAAGTCCTCTAGATCACATCCGTTCCAAAAATCACGCTCCCGAAGGTTTCATTCCGTTTGGACTCCGTTTGATATTCCTTTTCTTCGAAATACTGAAATAGGCAAAAAAAACAGCAATACGGGTTGGGCCTCCGGTTAGTAGGTTAGTCCCAAAAATGATATAAATGTGTAAAATAAAGCCCATAAACATCCAAAAGGGGTAATATAATAGCATGGAACAATAAAAATTATAGAAACGTTGGAGACGTATCAAGCATCCCCAAGCTTAATTCCTGCTCGTCCTTGAGTAGGTAAATGATAAAAACAGAATTTTTGATGTGGAATGCTACCTAGCATAATTCTCAATGTAATTTTCTTTATTGTGGCATGAATGTTCAGATCCAAATGATTCAAAATAAAAGTTCATATTGATAAAAGAAATAGTAACACTTCAAGCATACTAATCAAAGCAATCATGTCTTCTCAAAATAACATGGCTAAAGAAAGTTCAGCCCTATGAAATCATATAGTTAGGCTATGCTTCATTTTTGTCACACAAAGATGTTCCCAAATTCTACACCCCCGATGACAAGCCAAGCAATTGTTTCGTACTTAAATAATCTCAAACTTTTTCAACCTTCACACAATACATGAGCGTGACCATGGATATAGCACTATGGGTGGAATAGAATATGATGATGGGGATTGTGTGGAGAAGACAAAAAAGGAGAAAGTCTCACATTGACGAGGATAATCAACGGGCTATGGAGATGCCCATCAATTGATGTCAACATGAGGAGTAGGGATTGCCATGCAACGGATGCACTAGAGCTATAAATGAATGCTCAACAAAAGAAAACTAGTGGGTGTGCATCCAACTTGCTTGCTCACGAAGACCTTGGGAATTTGAGGAAGCCCATCATAGGAATATAGAAGACAAGTTCTATAATGAAAAATTCCCACTAGTATATGAAAGTGACAACATATGAGACTCACTATATGAAAAACATGGTGCTACTTTGAAGCACAATATATGAGACTCACTACATGAAGAACGTGGTGCTACTTTGAAGCACAAGTGTGGAAAAAGAGATAGTAGCATTGCCCTTTTTATTTATTTTGTTTTTTCCTTTTTTCCCTTTTTTCTTTGGCCTTTCTTTTTTTGGCCTTTTTTTATTTTTTTATTTTTGGACAATGCTCTAATAATGATGATCATCACACTTTCATTGATTACAACACATGAATTACAACTTGATACTAGAACAAGATATGACTCTATATGAATGCCTCCGGCGGTGTACCGGAATGGTGCAATGAATCAAGAGTGACATGTATGAAAAATTATGCATGGTGGCTTTGCCACAAACACGATGTCAACTACATGATCATGCAATGGCAATATGACAAAAGTAAAGTATGTCATAATAATGATGAACGAAACGGTGGAAAGTTGCATGCCAATATATCTCGGAATGGCTAAGGAAATGCCATAATAGGTAGGTATGGTGGCTGTTTTGAGGAAGATATAAGGAGGTTTATGTGTGACAGAGCGTATCATATCACGGGGTTTGGATGCACCGGCGAAGTTTGCACCGACTCTCAAGGTGAGAAAGGGCAATGCACAGTACCGAAGAGGCTAGCAATGGTGGAAAGGTAAAAGTGCGTATAATCCATGGACTCAACTTTAGTCAAAAGAACTCATATACATATTGCAAAATTTTAGAAGTCATCAAAAATCAAGCACTACGCGCATGCTCCTGATACGTCTCCAACGTATCTATAATTTTTGATTGTTCCATGCTATTATATTACCTGTTTTGAATGATTATGGGCTTTATTATACACTTTATATTACTTTTGGGACTAACCTATTAACCGGAGGCCCAGCCCATATTGCTGTTTTATTGCATGTTTCAGTATTTCGAAGAAAAGGAATATCAAACGGAGTCCAAACGGAATGAAACCTTCGTCAGCGTGATTTTTTGGAAGAAAATGATCCTAGAGACTTGGAGTTCACGTCAGAAGATCCTCGAGGAGGCCAGGAGATAGGGGGCGTGCCCCTCCCCCTACTGGGTGCGCCCCCTGTCTCGTGGGCCCCTTGAGCACCTCCCGATCAACTTCTTTCACCTATATAGTCCCACGTACCTTAAAACATCCACGGAGAAGATAGATCGGGAGTTCCGCCGCCGCAAGCCTCTGTAGCCACCAAAAACCTCTTGGGAGCCTGTTCCGGCACCCTGCCGGAGGGGGAACCCATCACCGGTGGCCATCTTCATCATCCTGGTGCTATCCATGACGAGGAGGGAGTAGTTCACCCTCGGGGCTGAGGGTATATACCAGTAGCTATGTGTTTGATCTCTCTCTCTCTCTCTCTCTCTCTCTCGTGTTCTCTCTATGGCACGATCTTGATGTATCGCGAGCTTTGCTATTATAGTTGGATCTTATGATGTTTCTCCCCCTCTACTCTCTTGTGATGAATTGAGTTTTCCTCTTGAAGTTATATTATTGGATTGGGTCTTTAATGATTTGAGAACACTTGATGTATGTCTTGCCGTGATTATGTGGTTACAATGGGATATCATGTGCCACTTGATGTATGTTTTGGTGATCAACTTGCGGGTTCCGCCCATGAACCTATGCATAGGGTTTGGCACACGCTTTCGTCTTGACTCTCCGGTAGAAACTTTGGAGAACTCTTTGAATTACTTTGTGTTGGTTGAATAGATGAATCTGAGATTGTGTGATGCATATCGTATAATCATGCCCACAGATACTTGAGGTGACAATGGAGTATCTAGGTGACATTAGGGTTTTGGTTGATTTGTGTCTTAAGGTGTTATTCTAGTATGAACTCTATTATGGATTGAGCGGAAAGAATAGCTTCGTGTTATTTTACTACGAACTCTTTAATAGATAGAACAGGAAGGATAACTTTGAGGTGGTTTCGTACCCTACCATAATCTCTTAGTTTGTTCTCCGCTATTAGTGTCTTTGGAGTGACTCTTTGTTGCATGTTGAGGGATTGTTATATGATCTATCTATGTTATTATTGTTGAGAGAACTTGCACTAGTGAAAGTATGAACCTTAGGCCTTGTTTCCTACCATTGCAATACCGTTTACGCTCACTTTTACCACTTGTTACCTTCCTGTTTTTATTATTTCAGATTACAAATACCTTTATCTACCATCCATATTGCACTTGTATCACCATCTCTTCGTCGAACTAGTGCACCTATACAATTTACCATTGTATTGGGTGTGTTGGGGACACAAGAGACTCTTTGTTATTTGGTTGCAGGGTTGTTTGAGAGAGACCATATCATCCTACGCCTCCCATGGATTGATAAACCTTAGGTCATCCACTTGAGGGAAATTTGCTACCGTCCTACAAACCTGTGCACTTGCAGGCCCAACAACGTCTACAATAAGAAGGTTGTGTAGTAGATATCAGCTCCTAGAGGGATAGATTGGTAGGAAAAGATCACCGCTCATCCCCGACCGCCACTCATAAGGATGCACAAGCCAGGTACACTCCATGTTTCAAATTTGTTACACAACTTTAACCATACGTGCATGCTACGGGACTTGCTTACTTCAACACAAACATTCTTTAAATTCATAATCACCCAACTAGCATGACTTTAATATCGCTACCTCCATATCTCAAAACAATTATCAAGTATCAAATTGATCATAGCATCCAATTCACTTCCTATGATAGTTCTTATTATACCCAACTTGGATGCCTACCATTCTACGACCAATTTATAACCATAGCAAATACCATGCTGTTCTAAAAGACTCTCAAAATAATATAAGTGAAGCATGAGAGACTATCAATTTCTATAAAATCAAGCCACCACCATGCTCTAAAAGATATAAGTGAAGCACTAGAGCAAAAACTATCTAGCTCAAAAGATATAAGTGAAGCACATAGCAAATTCTAATAAATTCAATAAAATAGGCTTCTCCAAAAATGTGTGTACAGCAAGGATGATTGTGGTAAAATAAAAAGCAAAGACTAATATAATACACGATGCTCCAAGCAAAACACATATCATGTGGCGAATAAAAATATAGCTCCAAGTAAAGTTACCAATGAACGAAGATGAAAGAGGGGATGCCTTCCTGGGGCATCCCCAAGCTTAGGCTTTTGGCTATTCTTGAATATCTTGGGGTGCCTTGGGCATCCCCAAGCTTAGGCTCTTGCCACTCCTTATTCCATAGTCCATAAAAGCTTTACCCAAAACTTGAAAACTTCACAACACAAAACTCAACAGGAAATATTATAAGCTCCGTTAGTGAAAGAAAACAAAAACACCACATAAGGTACTGTAATGAAATCATTCTTTATTTATTTTGGTGTTAAACCTACTGCATTCCAAGTTCTCTATGGTTCATACCATTACATACTATCCATAGATGCATCAAAATAAGAAAACAACACACGAAAAACAGAATCTGTGAAAAACAGAACAGTCTGTAGCAATCTGTAACTAACTCAAACTTGTGGAACTCTAAAACTCCTACCAAAATAGGAAGTCCTGGAAATTTTGTTTATTGATCAGCAGCAAACAGAATCAATGCAAAATCTCGTTTCTGTGATTTATTGAATTTTTTCTCGTGAGCACAAAGTTTCTGTTTTTCAGCAGAATCAAATCAACTATCATCATAGGTTATCCTATAGGTTCTACTTGGCACAAACACTAATTAAAGCATGAAAACACATCTAAACAGAAAGTAGATGCAAAATTTATACTAAACAGGAACAAAAACAAAGAACACAAAGAAAATTTGGTTGCCTCCCGACTAGCGCTATCGTTTAACGCCCCTAGCTAGGCATAAAAGCGAAGATAGATCTAAGTAGTGCCATAATAATAAGATAGATCTTGAAAACTCATCTCATATTCTCTACGTTCGGCAGCAAGTTTTCTTTGAGGCAAGCAAAAATAATCAAAAGGGCTAAATTTAGCGGGACAAAAGTCCCCAAGATCAATCTCAGGAGGAACAGGTTCCTCCTTTGGCCCTTCATAATGCACAACTAATTCGTCAGTAAAAGCATTCTTTTGGCAAAATCTCGTGAGCCTATACTCAAGAGAGTATCCTAGCTCATTATTTCGAAGAGCAAAATCATTATTAAGTTTGGAAATTCTATCAAGCAAGACATTGGTAGGAACCTTTTTTCTAAGGTTTTCATTGAAAGCGACATAGTTTGAAGATTGAAAACGCCTAATTTCCTCTTGATCAAAGAGGACCGCCTCTATGGGAGGATGACCGGCGTCCACCCTATAGTGCGCAAAGATTTCTTTGGCCTCTCTTATTATAAATCTAAACTCATGAGCCAAAAAGATAGTAACAGCGCGCTTAACAAAAGAATGCTCAATATTGGAAAATTCTAGAAAAATTCTTTGTATGCAAGGATGCATATGCATAAATTGTCTTTCAAGTTCAACTACAAGCATAGCGATAGCATCCACAAGACTACTAGTTTTATGAAGAATGAAACCACCCACGGAAGGTAAAGCACCGGCACAAGTAAAATAAATCTTGAATAACACCTTTTCCAATAATGTTACCACTGCCGATACGAAACTTTTTAGTATGCAAGATAGGGGGTTCTTCAGCCGGAGCCTTAGAATTTTCCATGTTATCATTATTGTCCATATTGACGATAATCTCCCCAATTTCAGACATAACGGCAAACAAAAGCGAGGAAGAAGAAAGCAAGCAAAAGAGAGAGGAGGAGATTGGGAAAGAGAGGGCAAATAAAACGGCGAGGGTGAAGTGGGGGAGTGGAAAACGAGAGGCAAATGGCAAATAATGTAAATGCGAGGGGGATGGGTTTGTGATGGGTACTTGGTATGTCTTGACTTGAGCGAAGACCTCCCCGGCAACTGCGCCAGAAATCCTTCTTGCTACATCTTGAGCTTGTGTTGGTTTTCCTTGAAGAGGAAAGGGTGATGCAGCAATAGTAGCGTAAGTATTTCCCACAGTTTTTGAGAACCAAGGTATCAATCCAGTAGGAGGCTCCTCAAAAGTCCCACGCACCTACATAAACAAACAAAGAACTTGCAACCAATGCAATAAAGAGGTTGTCAATCCCTTCACGACCACTTGTGAAAGTGAGATCTGATAGAGATAGTATGATAAGATAAATATATTTTTGGTATTTTATAGTATAGATGCAAAAAGGAAAGATGCAAGTAAAAGTAGATTGAAAGCAAATACGATAAAAGATAGACCCGGGGGCCATAGGTTTCACTAGAGGCTTCTCTCAAGATAGCATAAGTATTATAGTGGGTGAACAAATTACTGTCGAGCAATTGATAGAAAAGCGAATAGGTATGAGATTATCTAGGCATGATCATGTATATAGGCATCACGTCTGCAACAAGTAGACCGACTCCTGCCTGCATCTACTACTATTACTCCACACATCGACCGACTCCTGCCTGCATCTAGAGTATTAAGTTCATAAAGAACAGAGTAACGCATTAAGCAAGATGACATGATGTAGAGGGATAAACTCATGCAATATGACATAAACCCCATCTTTTTATCCTCGATGGCAACAATACAATACGTGCCTTGCAACCCTTTCTGTCACCGGGGACACCGCAAGATTGAACCCAAAGCTAAGCACTTGTCCCATGGCAAGAAAGATCAATCTAGTAGGCCAAACCAAACTGATAATTCGAAGAGACTTGCAAAGATAACTCAATCATACATAAAAGAATTCAGAGGAGATTCAAATATTTCTCATAGATAAACTTGAGCATAAACCCACAATTCACCGGATCTCGACAAACACACCGCAAAAAGAGTTTACATCGAATAGATCTCCACAAGAGAGGGGAGAACATTGCATTGAGATCCAAAAAGAGAGAAGAAGCCATCTAGCTAATAACTATGGACCTGAAGGTCTGTGGTAAACTACTCACAATTCATCGGAGGGGCTATGGTGTTGATGTAGAAGCCCTCAGTGGTCGATTCCCCCTCCGGTGGAGCACCGGCGAAGGCTCCAAGATGGGATCTCACGGATACAGAAGGTTATGGTGGTGGAAATTGTGTTTCGTTGGCTCCTTGGATGTTTTCGGGGTACATAGGCTTATATAGGAAGAAGAAGTACGTCGGTGGCCGCCCGAGGGGCCCACAAGACAGGGGGCGCGCCCAGAGGGGGTGGGCGCGCCCTCCTATTTCGTGGCCGCCTCGGCTGCTTCTTGGCTTGCACTCCAAGTCCTCTGGATCACATCTGTTCCAAAAATCACGCTCCCGAAGGTTTCATTCCGTTTGGACTCCGTTTGATATTCCTTTTCTTTGAAATACTGAAATAGGCAAAAAAAAACAATACGGGTTGGGCCTCCGGTTAGTAGGTTAGTCCCAAAAATGATATAAATGTGTAAAATAAAGCCCATAAACATCCAAAAGGGGTAATATAATAGCATGGAACAATAAAAAATTATAGATATGTTGGAGACGTATCACCACCCGTGAGGACATCACAAACACACACACACACACATAGCTTAGTTACACCATTCAGGCCAGTATAAATAGGGCAGCCAACCGCAAAATAGGGTTTGTTAGACACTTGGTGTCCCAAACATCAAACAGGATATCTGTGAGATAGTGTAAAGCAGCCAGGAGGAGCAGGATATCCACAAGAAGCAGGTTTACCGGAATCCACAAGACCAAGCTACAGAAGACCTCAAGGTATAGTTGAGGGATTATGTGCTTAGACAGCCTGGAAGTGTCAGGGCTAGTTCATCACAGCACAAGCATAGCCACATGTAAATTAAGCCTAAGAGAGGGGGGCTCAGACCAGCATCACTGCCCAAATCAGATGTAGTATTTGTCTTATCAGTAGAAAACTAGGAAAGTAACAACCAAAACCAAGTATAGCCTTTGTTCATAGGCTATTAGAAAGAGACCAATAGGAATAGCCAAACCAAGTAGTATTAGTTCATATTAGTATTAGAAGTAAAACAACTAAGAACAAGTGAGTATCTCTTCATGAGTAAAGTAACTATAGCATAGAAAAAATAGCAGGGTAGCACTCAAATGATTATCTGCTTTTGCAAAACACAACGCCTGGTATTTTTCTGCAATTAGGGCACTACACCCACAAGCACAGGGGGCTAGTACCATTATAAACTGCTACTGCAAGTAATAGCAACACAGAATAGAGCAGTACATGAGCATATATACTTCACAAATACACATAGATGGCCACTGACCAAAACCCTGACACAGCAAGAATCCATCACAAAGAGCTCCAACACAAGTTGATGCTCATCTACAGCAGCTAAGCACAGCTAATAGAGCCTCACATCCAACAAGATCAAGAGCTAGATGAAGGAAATATACCCTAGAGGCAATAATAAAGTTGTTATTTTATATTTCCTTATTCATGATAAATGTTTATTCTTCATGCTAGAATTGTATTAACCGGAAACTTGATACATGTGTGGATACATAGACAAAACAACATGTCCCTAGTATGCCTCTACTAGACTAGCGTTGATCGAAAGATGGTTAAGTTTCCTAGCCATGGACATGAGTTGTCATTTCATAACGGGATCACATCATTAGTAGAATGATATGATGTCCGCTAGCTTAGCATAATGATCGTTCAGTTTTATTGCTACTGCTTTCTTCGTGTCAAATATATATTCCTCCGACTATGAGATTATGCAACTCCCGAACATTGGAGGAATGCCTTGTGTGCTCTCAAACGTCACAACGTAACTGGGTGATTATAAAGATGCTCTACAGGTATATCCGAAGGTGTTTGTTGGGTTGGCATAGATCGAGATTAGGATTTGTCACTCTGAGTATCCGAGAGGTATCTCTGGGCCCTCTCGGTAATGCACATCATATGAAGCCTTGCAAGCAATGTGACTAAAGAGTTAGTTACGGGATGATGCACTATGGAACGAGTAAAGAGACTTGCCGGTAACGATATTGAACTAGGTATGGAGATACCGACGATCGAATCTTGGGCAAGTAACATACCAATGACAAAGGGAATAACTATATTGACATTGTGGTTCGACCGATAAAGATCTTCGTCGAACATGTGGGAACCAATATGAGCATCCAGGTTCCGCTATTGGTTATTGACCAGAGAGGTGTCTCGGTCATATCTACATAGTTCTCGAACCCGTAGGGTCCGCACGCTCAACGTACGATTGGTATATGAGTTATGCGTTTTGGTGACCGAAGGTTGTTCGGAGTCCGGGATGAGATCACGAACATGAAAGGAGTCTCGAAATGGTTGAGAGATAAAGATTGATATATCGGAAGGTTACATTCGGACACCGGAATGGTTTCGGGAAGTTTTGAATAAGTTTTGGAGTACTGGGAGGTTACCGAAACCCCCAAGGAAAGTAATGGGCCAACATGGGCCTTAGTGGAGAATAAAGGGCCGGCCATAGGAGGTGGCACGTGCCCCCCCCCTTGCCAATCCAAATTGGACAAGGGGTGGGGGCGGCGCCCCCCCCTTTCCCTCTCCTACTCCTTCTCTCTTTCCTCTTTTGCTACTCTAGAAAGAAGGGAAAAAAGGGGGGGCGAATCCTACTAGGAACGGAGTCTTAGTAGGACTCCCCCCATGGTGCGCGCCCCTGGTGACCGGCCTCCTCCCCCTCCTTTATATACGGGGGCAGGGGGCACCCCAAAGGTGCAACATTGTCTTAGCCGTGTGCGGTGCCCCCTTCCACCGTTTACTCCTCCGATAGTATCATCGTAGTGCTTAGGCGAAGCCCTGCGTGGATCACATCACCAACACCGTCATCACGCCGTCGTGCTGACGGAACTCATCGACTCCATCGACACTCTGCTGGATCAAGAGATCGAGGGACGTCATCAAGCTGAACATGTGCATAACTCAGAGGTGTCGTACATTCGGTACTTGATAGGTTGATTCAAGAAGATGTTCGACTACATCAACTGTGTTAAGTTAAACACTTCCGCTTTCGGTCTACGAGGGTACGTGGACATATTCTCCTCCTCTCATTGCTATGCATCTCCTAGATAGATCTTTTGTGAGCTTAGGGAACTTTTTGAAATTGCATGCTACGTTTCCCAATAGTGGCATCCGAGCCAGGTCTATGCATAGATGATATGCACGAGTAGAACACAAAGAGTTGTGGGTGGTGATCATCATACTGCTTACCACCAATGTCTTATTTTGATTCGGCAGTATTGTTGGATGAAGCGGCCCGGACCAACCTTACATGACCGTGTTCATGAGACCGGTTCCACCGACAGACATGCAACTAGTTTTGCATAAAGGTGGTTGGCGGGTGTCTATTTCTCCAACTTTAGTTGAATCGAATTTGACTGCGGCCTGTCCTTTTGAAGGTTAAAACAGCAAACTTGATAAATCACCGTTGTGGTTTTTGTGTCGTAGGTATGTACGGTTCATGCTAGCAGCCCGTGGAAGCCATGTAAAACTTGCAACAAACAAAGTAGAGGACGTCTAACTTGTTTTTGCAGGGCATGTTGTGATGTGATGTGGTCAAGACATGATGTGATATAAAGATTGTTGTATGAGATGATCATGTTTTGTAGAAGTTATCGACAACTGGCAGGAGCCATATGGTTGTCGCTTTATTGTATGAAATACAAATGCCATGTAATTGCTTTACTTTATCACTAAGCGGTAGCAATAGTCGTAGAAGCAATAGTTGGCGACACAACCTCGACGCTACGATGGAGATCAAGGTGTCAAGCCGGTGACGATGGAGATCATGACGTTGCTTTGGTGATGGAGATCATGAGCACAAGATGATGATGGCCATATCATGTCACATATTTTGATTGCATGTGATGTTTATCTTTTATGCATCTTATTTTTCTTAGTATGGCGGTAGCATTATAAGATGATCCCTTAGTAAATTTTAAGGTATAAGTGTTCTCCCCGAGTATGCGCCGTTGCGAAAGTTCTTCATGCTGAGACACCACGTGATGATCAGGTGTGATAAACTCTACGTTCAAATACAACGGGTGCAAGCTAGATTTGCACACGCAGAATACTCGGATTAAACTTGACGAGCCTAGCATATACAGATATGGCCTCAGAACACTAGAGACGAAAAGGTCGAACGTGAATCATATAGTAGATATGATCAACATAGTGATGTTCACCATTGAAGACTACTCCATCTCACGTGATGATCGGACATGGTTTAGTCAATTTAGATCACGTATCATTTAGATGACTAGAGGGATGTCTATCTAAGTGGGAGTTCTTAAGTAATATGATTAATTGAACTTAATTTATCATGAACTTAGTCCTGATAGTTTTTTGCATATCTATGTTGTAGATCAATGGCCCATACTGCCGTTCCTTTGAATTTTAAGGCGTTCCTAGAGAAAGCTAAGTTGAAAGATGATGGCAGCAACTACACGGACTAGGTCCATAACTTGAGGATTATCATCATTGTTGCACAGAAGAATTATGTCCTTGATGCATCGCTAGGTGTACCACCTACCCCAGCAACTTCATACATTGTGAATGCCTGGCAGTCGCGTGTTGATGACTACTTGTTAGTTCAGTGTGCCATGCTTTACGGCTTAGAATCGGGACTTCAAAGACATTTTGAACATCATGGACCATATGAGATGTTCCAGGAGTTGAAGTTGATATTTCAAGCAAATTCCCGAGTTGATAGATATGAAGTCTCCAACAAGTTCTATAGCTGCAAGATGGAGGAAAATAGTTCTGTTAGTGAGCACATACTTAGAATGGCTGGGTACCATACTCACTTGAATCAGCTGGGAGTTAATCTTCCAGATGATTGTGTCATTGACAGAGTTCTTCAATCACTGCCAGCAAGCTACAAAGGCTTCATGATGAACTACAATGTGCAAGGGATGAATAAGACTATTCCCGAGCTCTTCGCGAAGTTAAAGGCCGCGAAGGTAGAAATCAAGAAGGAGCATCAAGTGTTGATGGTTAACAAGACCACTAGTTTCAAGAAAAAGGGCAACGGCAAAAAGAAAGGGAACTTCAGAAAGACTGACAAGCAAGTTGTCACTCCTGGGAAGAAACCCAAGTCTGTACCCAAGCCTGAAATTGAGTGCTTGTACTGCAAAGGGACTGGTCACTAGAAGCGGAGCTGCCCCAAGTATTTGGCGGATAAGAAGGATGGCAAGGTGAACAAAGATACATTTGATATACATGTTATTGATGTGTTCCTTACTAATTCTCGTAGTAGTGCCTGGGTATTTGATACCGGTTCGGTTTCTCATATTTGTAACTTGAAGCACGGACTATGGATTAAATGGAGATTGGCTAAGGACGAGGTGACGATGCGCGTCGGAAATGGTTCCAAGGGTGATGTGATCGCCGTCGGCACGCTATCTCTACATCTACCTTCAGGATTAGTTTTAGACCTGAATAATTGTTATTTGGTGCTAACGTTGAGCATGAACATTATATCTAGATCTTGTTTAGTGCGAGACGGTTATTCATTCAAATCAGAGAATAATGGTTGTTCTATTTATATGTGTAATATGTTTTGTGGTCATGCACCCTTGAAGAGTGGTCTATTTCTGTTGAATCTTGATCGTGATGATACTCATATTCATAATATTGATGCCAAAAGATGCAAAGTTGATAATGATGGTGCAACTTGGCAACGCCGTTTGGGTCATATCGGTGTAAAGCGCATGAAGAAACTCCATAAAGATGGAATTTTGGAATCACTTGATTATGAATCATTTGATACTTGCGAACCGTGCCATATGCGCAAGATGACTAAAACTCCATTCTCCAGAACAATGGAATGAGCTAGTGACTTATTGGAAATAATACATACCAATGTATGTGGTCCAATGAGTGTTGATGCTCGTGGCGGGTATCATTATTTTCTGACCTTCACATATGATTTGAGAAGATATGGGTATATCTACTTAATGAAACACAAATCTGAAACATTTGAAAAGTTCAATGAATTTTAGAGTGAAGTGGAGCATCATCGTAACAAGAAAATAAAGTTTTTACGATCTGATCGTGGAGGAGAATATTTGATTTACGAGTTTGGTCTTCATTTAAAACAATGTGGAATAGTTTCACAGCTCACGCCACCTAGAACACCACAGCGTAATGGTGTGTCCGAACATCGTAATCGCACTTTATTGGATATGGTGCGATCTATGATGTCTCTTACCGATTTACCACTATAGTTTTGGGGTTATGCATTAGAGACAGCTGCATTCACTTTAAACAGAGCACCGTCCAAATCCATTGAGACGACGCCGTATGAACTGCGGTTTGGTAGCAAAAATAAGCTGTGGTTTCTTAAAGTTTGGGGATGCGATGCTTATGTCAAAAGGCTTCAGCTCGATAAGCTAGAAGCTAAATCGGAGAAATGTGTCTTCATAGGATACCCTAAGGAAACAATTGGGTACACCTTCTACCACAAGTCCGAAGGCAAGATTTTTATTGCTAAGAACAGAACCTTCCTAGAGAAGGAATTTCTCTCAAAAGAAGTGAATGGGAGGAAAGTAGAACTTGATGAGGTAATTGTACCTGCTCTCAATTTGGAAGATAGTTCATCCGAGAAATCTGTTTCCATGATGCCTACACCAATTGGAGAGGAAGCTAATGATAGAGATCGTGAAACTTCATATCAAGTTACTACAGAACCTCGTAGGTCTAGCATATCACGATCCACACCAGAGTGGTACGGTAATCCTGTTCTGGAAGTCATGTTACTTGTCCATGATGAACCTACGAACTAAGAAGAAGCTATGATGAGCCCAGATTCCGATAAATGACTTGAGGCCATGAAATCTGAGATAGGATCCATGTATGAGAACAAAGTGTGAAGTTTGGTGGATCTGCCCGATGATAGGCGACCATAGAGAATAAACGGATCTTCAAGAAGAAGACCGACGATGATGGTAATGTTACTGTATATAAAGCTCGACTTGTTGCAAAGGGTTTTCGACAAGTTCAAGGAGTTGACTACAATGAGACGTTCTCACCCGTAGCAATGATTAAGTCTATCCGAATAATGTTAGCAATTGCCGCATTTTATGATTATGAAATCTGGCAAATGGATGTCAAAACTGCATTCTTAATGGATTTCTTAAATAAGAGTTGTATATGAGGCAACCAGAAGGTTTTGTCGATCCTAAAGGTGCTAAAAAAAGTGTGCAAGCTCCAGTGATCCATTTATAGACTGGTGCAAGCATCTCATAGTTGGAATATACGCTTTGATGAGGTGATCAAAGCATATGGTTTTATACAGACTTTTGGAGAAGCTTGTATTTACAAGAAAGTGAGTGGGAGCTCTATAGCATTTCTAATATTATATGTGGATGACATATTGTTGATTGGAAATGATGTAGAATTTCTGGATAGCATAAAAGGATACTCTAATAAGAGTTTTTCAATGAAAGACCTCGGTGAAGCTGCTTATATATTGGGCATCAAGATCTATAGAGATAGATCAAGACACTTGATAGGACTTTCACAAAGCACATACCTTGATAAAGTTTTGAAGAAGTTCAAAATGGATCAGTCAAAGAAAGGGTTCTTGCCTGTGTTACAAGGTGTGAATTTGAGTCAGACTCAATGCCTGACCACTGCAGAAGATAGACAGAAAATGAAAGTCATTCCCTATGCTTCAGTCATAGGTTCTATCATGTATGCTATGTTGTGTACCAGACCTGATGTGTGCCTTGCTATAAGTTTAGCAGGGAGGTACCAAAGTAATCTAGGAGTGGATCACTGGACATCGGTCAAGAACATCTTGAAGTACCTGAAAAGGACTAGGGATATGTTTCTTGTTTATGGAGGTGACAAAGAGCTTGCTGTAAATGGTTACATCGACGCTAGCTTTGACACTGATCTGGATGACTCTAAGTCACAATCCGGATATGTATTTTTATTGAATGGTGGAGCTGTTAGTTGGTGCAGCTCCAAGCAAAGCGTTGTGGCGGGATCTACATGTGAAGCGGAGTACATAGCTGCTTCAGAAGCAACAAATAAAGGAGTCTAGATGAAGGAGTTCATATCCGATTTAGGTGTAATACCTAGTGCATCGGGTCCAATGAAAATCTTTTGTGACAATACATGAGCAATTGCCTTGGCGAAGGAATCCAGATTTCACAAGAAGACCAAACACATCAAGAGACGCTTCAACTCCATTCGAGATTTGATCAAGGAGGGAGACATAGAGATTTGCAAAATACATACAGATCTGAATGTTGCAGACCCGTTGACTAAGCCTCTTCCACGGTCAAAACATGATCAACACCAAGACTCCATGGGTGTTAGATTCATTACAATGTAATCTAGATTATTGACTCTAGTGCCAAGTAGGAAAGTGAAGGAAATATGCCCTAGAGGCAATAATAAAGTTGTTATTTTATATTCCCCTATTCATGATAAATGTTTATTATTCATGCTAGAATTGTATTAACCGGAAACTTGATACATGTGTGGATACATAGACAAAACAATGTGTCCCTAGTATGCCTCTACTAGACTAGCTCATTGAACAAAAGATGGTTAAGTTTCCTAGCCATGGACGCGAGTTGTCATTTGATAATGGGATCACATCATTAGTAGAATGATATGATGGACAAGACCCATCCGTTAGCTTAGCATAATGATCGTTCAGTTTTATTGCTACTGCTTTCTTCGTGTCAAATATATATTCCTCCGACTATGAGATTATGCAACTCCCAGACACCGGAGGAGTGCCTTGTGTGCTATCAAACGTCACAACGTAATTGGGTGATCATAAAGATGCTCTACAGGTATCTCCGAAGGTGTTTGTTGGGTTGGCATAGATCGAGATTAGGATTTGTCACTCTGAGTATAGGAGAGGTATCTCTGGGCCCTCTCGGTATTGCACATCATATGAAGCCCTGTAGCAATGTGACTAATGAGTTATTTACGGGATGATGCACTATGGAATGAGTAAAGAGACTTGTCGGTAATGAGATTGAACTAGGTGTGGAGATATCGACGATCGAATCTCGGGCAAGTAACATACCAATGACAAAGGGAATAACTATATTGACATTACGGTTCGACCGATAAAGATCTTTGTAGAATATGTGGGAATCAATATGAGCATCCAGGTTTCGTAATTGGTTATTGACTAGAGAGGTGTATTGGTCATATCTACATAGTTCTCGAACCCGTAGGGTCCGCACGCTTAACGTTCGATGACGATTGGTATTATGTGAGTTATGTGTTTTGGTGCAGGAAGGTTGTTCGGAGTCCCGGATGAGATCACGGACATGACAAGGAGTCTCGAAATGGTCGAGAGATAAAGATTGATATATTGGAAGGTTACATTCGGACAACGGAATGGTTTCGGGAAGTTTCGGATAAGTAATGGGCCAACATGGGCCTTAGTGGAGAAGAGAGGGCTGGCCATAGGAGGTGGCACGCGCCCCCCTTACCAATCCGAATTTGAGATGGGGTGGGGGCGGCGCCCTCCCTTTCCCTCTCCTACTCCCTCTCCCTTCCCCCCTTTTCTACTCCGGAAAGAAGGAAAAAAGGGGGGGCAAATCCTGCTAGGAGTGGAGTCCTAGTAGGACTCTCCCCCCATGGCGCGCTCCCCTGGTGGCCCGCCTCCTCCTCCCTCCTTTATATACGGGGCAGGGGGCACCCCAAAGGCACAACATTTTCTTAGCCGTGTGTGGTGCCCCCTCCACCGTTTACTCCTCCGGTAGTATCAACATAGTGCTTAGGCGAAGCCCTGCGCGGATCACATCACCAACACCGTCATCACGCCGTCGTGCTGACGAAACTCATCGGCTCCATCGACACTCTACTAGATCAAGAGATCGAGGGACGTCATCGAGCTGAACGTGTGCAGAACTCGGAGGTGCCGTACATTCGGTACTTGATCAGTTGATTCGAGAAGACGTTCGACTACATCAACCGCGTTAAGTTAAATGCTTCCGCTTTCGGTCTACGAGGGTACGTGGACATACTCTCCTCCTCTCGTTGCTATGCATCTCCTAGATAGATCTTTTGTGAGCGTAGGGAACTTTTTGAAATTGCATGCTACGTTTCCCAACACTAGAGCTATGCATTAGAGAGATTAGAGGAGGGGAGCAAGGAGAAGCTCACCAAGAGGAGTTGTAGCCGAAGCAGGATGCATCCACACCATCACTATGGTGGGACCAGCAGCACAACCAACACCACCACATCACGCTGAAGCTCGCCAGAGAGCACCACAATGGCGGAGCCAGCAAGAGCACGGGCGCGGATGCGACCATCCAGGGGCACAGTAGCACAGAGGCACCACACAGGGGCACCACCGCGCCACGACACATGCAGCACTGATGGAGGATCCTCACGGCGACTGGACCATCATTGGAGCACCACGGTTGAACCACCATCAGCACCAAAATCCTAACAGGGAGAAACCGAAGGGGACGACCACAAGAGGCGGGGAAAAGCAGACCGATGTGGAGGAATCGATAGAGCTTGTCGAGAGAAAGTAATAGAGGGCCACACCGGTGACATGGTGCCCGAAACCCTAGCCATAGGGAAGGGTCACGCGTGGTCACAGGAGGACGCGCACGTCGGATCTGGTCAAAGGGGACGGAGGAGCGGGGCGAGGGGGTCACATGGGTGTGCTGGGCGCCGTTGAATCCCGCCGGAGCTCGCCGGAATTGGCCGCCGTAGCTTCTCGCGCGAGGGAGAGGGAGAGAAGAGCAGGAGAAAGAGAGGGGGGTGGGGCGGAGAGAGAGGGGATAGAGATAGAGGAGGTGGGGGCAACAGTTTTTTTTACCCGCTAAAAAAAGAGATAGCCCCACCTCTTTGCCGTCTGCCAGCAGATGACAAAGAATCTTTGTCGTCTGCCAGCAGACGGCAAATAAGGGGGTGGACCATTGCAGTGTACTAGCATCCAGTGGACCCTACCAACACCTCTTTGCTGTCCGTTGGCAGATGGCAAAGATTCTTTGCTGTCTGCCAGCAAACGGCAAATAAATGACAGATGGCAAAGACCTTCTTTGTCGTCTGCCAGTTCTGAACTGGCAGACGGCAAAATCCCTGATTCAAGTAGTGTACGATGTAAACCCCCATTGTTTCATCCTCGATGGCAACAATATTATATGTGCCTTGCTGCCCCTACTGTCACTGGGAAAGGACACCGCAAGATTGAAGCTAAAGCTAAGCACTTCTCTCATTGCAAGAAAAACCAATCTAGTTGGCCAAACTAAACTGATAATTACAAAGATATCAAATCATGCATATAAGAATTCAGAGAAGATTCAAATAATATTTATAGATAAACTTATCAGAAATCCACAATTCATCCGATCTCGACAAACCCACCGCAAAAGAAGATTACATCGGATAGATCTCCAAGAACATCGAGGAGAACATGGTATTGAGAATCAAAGAGAGAGAAGAAGTCATCTAGCTACTAGCTATGGACCCGTAGGTCTGAGGTAAACTACTCACGCTTCATCGGAAGGTCAATAGAGTTGATGTAGAAGCCCTCCGTGATCGAATCCCTCTCCGGCAGGATGCCGGAAAAGGCCCCTAGATGGGATCTCACGGGAACAGAATGTTGCAGCGGCGGAAAAGTATTTTCGTGGATGCTTCTAGTGGTTTGGGGATATATGTGAATATATTGGAAGAAGGAGTAGGTCGGTAGAGTCACGTGGGGCCACAAGGCAGGGGGCGCGCCCTCCCCCGTGTCGCTGCCTCGTGGCTCTTGAACTCCAAGTCTCCGGGGTGTCTTCTTGTCCAAGAAAAATCACCGCGAAAGTTTTATTTCGTTTGGACTCCATTTGGTATTCCTTCTCCGCGAAGCTCAAAAATAAGGAAAAACAAAAACTGGCACTGGGCTGTATGTTAATAGGTTAGTCTCTCCAAAATAATATAAAGTAGCATATTAATACATATAAAACATTCAAAATAGATAATATAATAGCATGGAACAATAAAAAAATATAGATACGTTGGAGATGTATCACCAACCGCTCTCGCTATATACAGGGCGCCGACGGGCTGGGGGGACCCGCGTATTCGCGGGTTGGGGTCGACATTTTGCGGTGCCCCTAAAAATATTTACGGGCCGGATGCGTTTGCGGTTCGGGCGGGATTTTCCTCGCCGACCCGTATTTTGACGATTATTTTGCGTTCCCCACTGGACATCGACAAAAAGTTAAATTTAAAAAAAAATAAAAAAAAAGAACCCAAACAAGAACGGACAAAAACAAATGGGAAACGATTGGGGCCGGCGCACCGGCCGAACCACTCGGCCGGTCGCGCGCGACCTGTGCGATCCCCTTTTCATCGGCCCACAAATTGCTCGCCATTTAACGCCCCACGCGGCTGCGCTGCTTCCTCTCTCTTTATTTCATCTCGCCGGTCTCTATCTCAGTTGGCCGTCGCCGTTCGCCGCCCCCGCCGGCCGTCCTCATCGCCGGTGGCCACCCGCGCCGGCCGTCCCCGTCGCCGTTCGCCGTCCTCGCTCGCCGGCCCCGGCGGAAGCTGGAACCGCGTCGTGGCCTGCTGCAACCCGTGCCCAGGAGAGCTGCCATCATGGATGGCGAGCATGGTGAACGGCGAGCTGCGAGGACGGCGGCGCTCGCGCTGCAGACATGGCGGAGGCATTGCAGAACCTGCCGCACGCCCTCATGCTACAACCGTTTAACCAAAATGCTTCAAACCAAGATGAAAAAAGCTTCAACCAGATACATCAAAAGCTGCAAGCAGTCATTGCCATGGCGGAGTGCTACAACCGTCGACATAAAATGCTACAACCCTTGATGAAAAAGCTTCAACCCGAAACGATAGAGAAAGCATTAACCAAGGCTGCTACAAAGAAAAAAGCTGCAACCATTTGATAGAAAAGCTTCGACCGTAGATGAAAAAAGCTTCAACCAGATACATCAAAAGCTACAAGCAGTCATTGCCATGGCGGAGTGCTACAACCGTCGACATAAAATGCTACAACCCTTGATAAAAAAGCTTCAACCCGAAACGATAGAGAAAGCATTAACCAAGGCTGTTTACAAGAAAAAAGCTGCAACCATTTGATAGAAAAGCTTCGACCCTAGATGAAAAAAGCTACAACCATTGAAAAAGAAAGCTACAAACATACACTGCATAACCAGAAAAGTTGCATCCGTTGTAGAGAAAGCTTCAATCATATGTGCGAAATGCTTCAACCTGCGCGTGTCGCCACCGAGCCGCAATCACAGTGGTTGGCTGGCGGCCGTCGCCGACGCAATTTCCTGCAGCCATGAGCATCAACGGCGAGGGGCGGCGGTGGAGCTATAACCGGGGAGAGCTATAAGCGTCGCCGCTGCAAGCTGCAACCAGCAGATGATAGTTGGAAGCGGCGATGGGGACGGGGCGGCGAGGGTTGGAAGCGGCGACGGGGACGGGCGGCGAGGGTTGGAAGCGGTGGCGGAGACGGGCGGCGAGGGTGTGGACGGGCGGCGAGGGATAGAAGACGCGGCGCGGCGCAGCCCAAGCGAGGGGATCGTGCCGAGGAAGAAGAAGCTGGGGGCGAGTTTTTTCTTTTTTGCTCCAGATCCAACCGCGCACGCCTCGCATCGAACGGCTAGGGCTAGACCGGCCGAACGTTTCGGCCGGTGCGCCGGCGCTTCGGCCGGTACGCCGGCGCCTAGCATCGCCCAAAACAAATCGGTAGAGAGAAGGGGAGTTTTTTTTTGAGAACTAGAGAGCGGGAGTGAGAGGAGACAGTGGGGAGCGGATGGTGAAAAAAAAGGACCACACTCCCACACATACCCATGCGGCCAGGCCCAGATACAAGTCAACAGAAACCGCAACACAGGCCCGTGGCGAGACAAGCACAGCCCGCCGAGAAACGGTGCGATCTGTGATCAAACATTGCACGAAAATTATAGCATCTTTAATTATCTTGAGACACTGAGACTTAGACTCCTTCCAGTTCCACGGCATAGGTGCTTAAACAAAGTGTTAAGTGCATTAAATAATTTAGCAACTATAGTCCTCAATGCACAGGTGCTTAACTCTCTCATGCATTGGTGAGCTTGTTTCATTTAAATATTTTTGTTTAAGTTCGTGCGCTTGACATTGGTTCCTTCTAGGATCATCAAGCACATCTCCCTTCTCTTAATTGTCTTGCCACATCAGATTTTTTTACCTACATGACAGGCTTAGCACCCGTACAAGATGAAGCATTGAGAGGGGCCTTAAACAAGACATATTAAATCTTATCTAGATGAGAATTAGCAAAACCGCTAATGAAAAGGGGATTAGCCTGGTTTTAGAAAAATGTAAGTATAGCGTTGGTGTATTTAAATCATGTTATAACTAAGTATTAACGAAATTTCAATCGATAATTTTGTAGATCTGCTTACGTTAGTATTTGTGATCTGATTTTGACATCGGCCGGCTGATGGTTCACGGGTGTTTGTATGTTTGTTCTGTGAAGTTGTTTTGCTGCAACTAGTCAGCTGGAGCTCCTGGGATGGCCGGCTGATTACAAGAATTTATACATGCAATTTGCGCAAATCGACACTTTTTGAGTCAATATATCCTTTGTCGTCCTAGCTCGATCGTAGAACCTGTCACTTCAGTATGCAAATCATTGATCGATTGCCCTGAGCTAGCTAGCTTCCAGAAACAAGCCAATCGACCAGTATCAGATCCGATGACCATACTGCCCCGGCCACACAGTTTTGATCCCCTATAAATACTTTCCAGATCGCTTCCATATACTCACACAGTCACGAAGCTAAAGCAAACTTGAGCTAGCACAGCTACATCACCCCACTCACGAACTAGAGCGAGCAATGGCGGCGTCCAGGACGAGCAGCATGGCCGTGGCAATGGTGGCGGTCGTGGCCGTGCTCCTGTGCGCGGGCGTGCGGCCCGCGGAGGCGTGCAACGGCCACCCGTGCCCGTCGCCGGCGGGCCATTGCCCCGTGAACGCCGTGAAGCTGGCGGTGTGCGCGGACGTGCTGGACGGGCTGATCCACGTGGTGCTGGGGCAATCGCCGCCCAAGCAGCCGTGCTGCTCCCTCATCTCCGGCCTGGTGGACCTGGACGCCGCCGCCTGCGTCTGCCTCGCCATCAACGCCAACGTCCTCGGTATCAACCTCGACGTCGACGTCGACCTCACGCTGCTGCTCAACTACTGCGGCTGCAAGGTGCCCAAGGGCTTCCGCTGCGCATGATCGATCGATCCAGGCATCAGCCATCGTGCATGCATGCGTGTACACGTGCGTGTACGTGTCAGGTCGTGCGTTTGGTTTCAACATCACTAGTCCGGCAATGCTACATGTACAAACGATTTACAGGCTTTTACAGGATGGTTAATCTTGATTGGTCAATAGGTAAGCGGGGCGGTCATCCCCTGAAAATCAGGGGGGGAGAGGTTTATGATTGGTTGTTAGATGGAAGGAGCGTGTAAAAGCGTGGTCAATAGGTAAGCGGGGCGGTCATCCCCCTGAAAATCAGGGGGGGAGAGGTTTATGATTGGTTGTTAGATGGAAGGAGCGTGTAAAAGCGTGTAAAAATACTTACACGCTTTTACACGCTCCTTCCATCTAACAACCAATCATAAACCTCTCCCCCCCTGATTTTCAGGGATATGACCGCCCCGCTTACCTATTGACCAATCAAGATTAACCATCCTGTAAAAGCCTGTAAATCGTTTGTACATGTAGCATTGCCGTTACTAGTCGTACGTAAAACGTGTCTTGCGTTGTAAAAGCGACATTTTCCTCCAATAAAAAAGCACTGTATCTTGCATATGTATGGTCACGGTCTGTTTATTCGCAATCGATGTAAGCATGCACGTTCAATTATAGGCCGAGCGCCAGACAGTAGCCCCAGAGCGTCTCGGCGGACCGGCGGAGCGTCGTTTCTTCGTCGCCGGTGAGCTCCAGCTCCGCGGCGACCCCGAGCACGCCGCGGCGCCCGAGCCTGGCCGGGAGGCTAAGGAAGACCTCGTGGGCATCGCCGGGGACGAACCCCTTGGCGAGCACCGACACCGGGTGGACGCGCCGCTGGTCGCGGAGGAGCGACCTGGCCAGGCTGGCCACCGAGTAGCCGATGGCCCACGACGTGTACCCCTTGAGCCCGATCACCTCTCGCGCGCCGCCCACCACCGCCCGCCGGATCCCCTCCAAAGCCTTTGCATCGAACGACGAGTGGGTCTTCTGGAGGTAGCTCATCACCGGCATGCCGCCGACGCGGACGCTCGACCACAGCGCCAGCGCGCCGTCTCCGTGCTCGCCGACCATGTACGCCTGCACGTCCTGCGCGCCCACGCCGAGGTGCTCGGCCAGGAGGCACCGCAGCCTGGCGGAGTCGAGGTCCGTGCCGGAGCCGATCACGCGGCTCGACGGGAACCCCGACAGCTTCCACGCCGCGTACGTCAGCACGTCCACCGGGTTCGACACCACCAGCAGAAGCGACTCCGGCGACCCCTCCGCCACCGCCGGCACGACCTCCCTCAGCAGCCCCACGTTCCTCCTCAGCTGGTCCATCCTCGACGCCGCCGTCGTCTCCCTGGGCACCGTGATGATGGCTAGGTCGGACCCTCTGGTGAGCTCAAGCACGTCGGTGCCGGCGACGATGCGGACGCGCGGGAGGAACGCCGCGGCGTGCTGCAGGTCCAGCATCTCGCCGCGGACTCTGTCGGCCTCGGCGTCCACGAGCGTGATCTCGTCGGCGAGGCCCTGCGTGAGGATGGTCTGCGCGATGGCCATGCCCACGTTGCCGGCGCCGATAACGGAGACCTTGGTGAGCCGCTCACACGGCTGCGGCGGGGTCATTTCCCCATCGTGGCCGGACGATGGAACCTGGCGGAAGAAGCCAGCACCGGTGTCGGCGTCGAAGCCGAGCTCGGACAGCGAGGACGCCTCCTTCTTCATCAGGCTCATGGTGTCAAATCGATCGGGCTGTGTTGATATCGTGCTTCCTCAGTTGTGCTTGGAACATCGGATGCAATGCATGCTACGTAGCTCAGGGCTCTCCTACTTATACTACCACGCTACTTGTACTACCACAGTAGTTGGCAAAAAGTATCTCTCTATAGATCATAACCACATAAGTTTATCTGTTTTTCAACGTCTTCTTTTTGTCTTTCTGGAAAGCGAACAAAAAAAGAAATCGAAGTCTATGTTGACGGAAATAAAGGATGCGACTTTACAATACCAGAGAAGTTCCTGCTGGTTTTGGTCCACGGTTCGTTCGTTGGAGCATGGATAAAGAGAGTTGAGTGGCTTGAGATAGTTGAGGAGGGCAGAGAGAGTATCAGAAAATTGGAGATCTGCTTATCCATGCAACTAGTTTTGGCTTTCAAGCGAAGGAAAGTCGACGCAAACTGAACCGATAGTGGGTAGACTTTTGCTGACCACAGGAAAATAGGTGAATTTATGAGTCAATACTTGGGGCCTGCTTTCTGTTTCATTTATTTGTTTGGCAGTTGACAACCTTTTAAACAAGTACTCCCTCCGTCCGGAAATACTTGTCGGAGAAATGGATGTATCTAGACATATGTTAGTTCTAGATACATCCATTTTTATTCATTTTTGCGGCAAGTATTTCCGGACGGAGGGAGTACTACCTTCGTTCACATATATAATATGTTTTGGATATTGCAATAAAGACTATATATGAACTGAAATAATAAGTGAACAAATACACTAAAAATGTGTCTATATATATTCGGTTCAGAATTTCTTTTAGAACATTTTATATTTGTGAACGGAGGGAGCGACATTTTTAGGAAAGCTTAACAAGTGGACATAGACCTTGAAGGGGATTTCGTATTCTAGCTTTGCCGCTACGTCGACGCGTGATCCGGCGTCAGTGTGGAGTTATGCAGCTTGTATTGGTGTGTTGGGTCGTCGCTGCTGCGTTGGTCCTTTCTGGAGGGCGCCAGATGTTCCTTCCTCTTGGTCAACGGCAAGGGATGCTTCATCTCCTTTCCGGTGGTACTTCGTCACGCTTCATCTTCGTTGTGTCGGTCCTGTTGGGCCAAGGTCGGCGACTTCCCGTCCGCAAAGATCCTTTCAGCGGATTAAAACGTCATGCCAGCTCCGGGGGAGTGGCGAGAACGGTGCGGTCAGCGTGTGTCGGGGATGCTGCTGGGTCGGTGCTGACCCAATTGTAAGTTTTGTTTTTTATAGAGGTGCTTCGTAACACTAGTTGTCATTATTATTAGATTTGGGGCCTCTTTCCCAAAAAAATGGAGAGCAACCAATCCAGGTATAGGCGGATCACATTTGACGCCCTGAGCGTTAAACTGAACTGAGCGACCGATGCGACATGGCACAACCTACTTCGAGCGAGTAACAGGTTTGGGAAGGTTCCCTCAATTGTATTTTTTTGCAGTTTTGTTTTTCTTTTACCGGGTTCTCTGATATTTTTCTCTTCATGTTTTTTTACTTTCATTTTAATTATTATTTTTTGTTTTTTCCGTTTATTGCTTCTTCTTTTCCGTTCTTCCCGTTATATTTTTTCAAAATTTAATTTCTAAAAAAATCAGAATTTCAATTTTTTATCTACTTTTTAAAAAATTACACATTTTGTTCAAGTTTCATAAATTTTTCATGTTTTCAAAATTTTGCTAACGTTTTCAGAAAATCATTGTATTCATAAGAAATGTTCACTCGTATAAAAAATGTTCACCATGTATAGAAAAAATTGTTCAGTGTGCATTTCAAAAAAGTTTACCATATATTTACGAAATGTTCAGAATGTATTAGAATAATGTTCACCGTATACTTAAAATATGTGCAATGTGTATTTTAAATGCAGTCTTTGTTCATAGTTCAAAAAATTGTTCTGAATTCAAAATGAGTTCAAAATTTCAGAAAATGTTCAAAAAATTTGAAAACAAATGTTCATGTTTTATAAAAAAAGGAATTTAAAAAACATCATGATTAGAAGCATTATTCGCATTTTAAAATAAATAGTTCACAGTTTTTGAAGAAATGGTCAACAAAATTTGATTTTTTTCCTCTCTGCGGCAGCATTTAGTCTTAAATGGTCGTGTTCTATTAACCGCTTACATCCAACTGCTCGAGTGGTAAGGAATACTTGAGGTTGCAAGTTCGATTTTAGTAGCTGCGCACGACAACTCATACCCACCGAATGGGCTGGCCCATTAGGATCACACCCTGTGTGAAAGGCCAGTGTTAGACCCTCACGAGCGTCAGCTAGGGGTTGTCCCTAATATGCGTGAGAAAATGGTGATATTTCAGGAACCCCCTATTTGCCTCTCGTTGCGTCGAACTGTCGACGCAACGCACAGAGCTGGCGATCGAAGTGCTCAAGTGGGTCGGCCTGTGGCACTTTCCGGTTTTGGGAACCTTCTAGAGTTTCCCAACCGGGTTTTTCTGGTTTTGGGAAACTTCTAGAAGGTTCCTTGAACCGTTTTTTCCTTTTGTCGATTTTTCTGTTTATTTTTCTTCTTCTTTTTCTTTCTTTTCTTTTCCTTTTCTATTTATTTTTTTCATTTCCTATACATTTCAAGTCCATTTTTTAAAAACAAATCAGGTGTCAAATTTAGTTCAGAAATTGAAAAAATGTTCGTCCTTTTAAAATTTTCAATTTTGTAAAAACTGTCGTGCTTTCAAAAATTGTTCATAAATTCAAATAATGTTCGCATTTTAAAAAAAATTGTTCGGGCATTCCAATAATTGTTGTCATTCTCCAAAAATTGTTTGGAATGCTTTTATTCATATTTTGAGAAATTTTCAAAAAATGACCGGGATTTAGAAAAATGTTCATGTTTTAAAAAATTGTTCTTGTTTCCAAATTTTGTTCACGTATTCAAAAAATGTTCATGTTTCATTTTTTTGAAATTTTTAAAATTGTTCTCCGTTTCTAACTTTGGTCTAATAATAAAAAATATGTTCATGATTTTGAAAATTGTTCCCATTTTGAATTTTTGTTCACAAATTCAGAAAAAAATCATATTTTGAATTTTTTTCACAAATTTATAAAATATACTTTCATTCTTTATTTTGTTAAAAAAATCAAAGTTTGCTCAGATTTTCAAAATTGTTCCTCTTATGAAAATTTGTTCAGAATTTCAAGAAAAAAAATCACTTTTCCGAAAATGTTAACAAATATTCTTCTACGGAAAATTTGTGCACAAATTCAAAAAATGTTCCTGTTTTCAATTTTTTGCTCACGTACTAAAAAATTGTTCGCGCTTGAAATTTGTTTGGGATTTTCTGAATTGTTCTCCATTTCGAAATTTGTTCTACAAATTCAGAATATGTTCGTGGTTTTATTTGTCCACAAATTCGAAAAATGTTCATGTTTACAAAAAATTTAAAAAATTCAGCCTTTAAATCTTGTTCAAATACCCAAAAAATGCATTTCAGAAACACTTCCCATTTCCAAAAAAATCACAAATTCAGAAAATGTTCACATGGTTAAGTTTTGTTCTCAAATTAAAAAATATTTGGGAATTTCAAGAATATTCATGTTCACAAATTCAAAAACTACTTTCCTTACCAAATTTGTTCACATATTCAGAAAATATTTATGTTTCAAAATTGGTTTACAAATTCAAACAATGTTTGCATGTTTCTTTTTGTTCATAAAATATAAAAATTCTGCGAATTTCAGAAAATGTTCTTGTTTCCAAAATTTGTCACATATTCAAAAAATGCTACAGTTTTCAAAATTTATGCAGATATTAGAAAAATGTTCATGTTTTTAAAATAAATCCACAAATTAAAAAATGCTAGATTTTTGTAAAAAAGTAGTTTGTAATTGTGAAAAATGTTCACTTTTTTAGTTTTATTATTGCTTTTTCAAAAAATGCTTTGTGTTTACAAGGAGTAGTTCATAATTTCGAAAAAT
This sequence comes from Triticum aestivum, assembly GCF_018294505.1. NCBI lineage: Eukaryota > Viridiplantae > Streptophyta > Magnoliopsida > Poales > Poaceae > Triticum > Triticum aestivum. The sequence goes on from NC_057813.1 coordinate 572,469,933, forward strand.
GTTCACATATTCAATTTTATTTTCCATTTTTTTCTTCGCAAATATCGTTTGTGTTCCAAAAAGTATTTCCTTTTTCAAAATCACGTTTGAATTTTCTTAATTGTTTTATTCGGCCGCCTATAATAGATTATATATATCTGCCTGCACCTTTTAGACACATAACCTTAGATAGTACAGTGGTTCTCTTGAGTAAGGTCTTGTGTTCGATCCTTGGCCAAGATGTTTTCTGCAATTTCACGATCTGGGTTTACTTTTGCTGCTACCGGTCTTTCCTTTTATGTTTGCGCTGCAAATCTTTAACCAACGGGTCTTGTGCACCGCGAACCTCTGTAGTTGGTCGCGGGTTCGATTCCCCAGCGCATCTTTTTCTTGCAACATTTTTCATGTGAGAAGTTGCCGCAGTAAGCGGCGTATAGGAGCTCCCGATATTTGTAGAAGAGAAACATCCAAACAACTAGAAAAAAAACAAATATTCCAAGAATGACATGATTTCGATAAAATTCACAAATATTCCTGTATTATCTGTAAGTAGCCGAATTTGCTAGTTTTTTTTTCATAATAATGTGATCTTTTGCCCTTTGACTTAAAAATAACATGATTTCTTGGTAGAGGAGATATTTCTCAACCTCATAATAAGGATCAGGTTTAGGAACAACTATTTATATCATTTATCCCTACTTTGAGGAGGTCTGGACTTGCTTGAGAGCTAACCGGCTACATATGTGGTTTGTCTACCGATAATGCATGAATGAATACAGGGTAAAATTACTTATAATCAAAAGGGAAATGAGAGGAAGATGGGCCTACTGTTTGCCTTCACGAGGAGGCGGTTTGATGAGATGTACCTTTTTTGAATTCTCTGCATAACCTCGCCAGGAGCGTGATATGCAAGACACGTCAACGAAATCTTTTTAGGACCCGAAACCCGGCACACCCAAGAGGGAGCATGTTTGGAAGTTCGGTGGCTAATGGGATGCCCTAGGTCGAGACGATCACCCTAAGGCCTCGAGTTTGCTGCCATCAAACATGAAAAACAACAACTGGCGAGGAAGAAGAGAACAAGGACAAATTAGGAGAAAAGTCAGAAGATAAAAGTGATAGACCGGTTTGACAATTGTGTGTCGTTCAATGGACCATCACCTCTCATCTGTGTATGAGGCAATTGGACTTCCCAAACAAGAAAATGAATATGATTTTCACCCAAATATCCAAACCAACCATAATTCGGAAAAGTGAGTCTAGAACTTCGCGTAGGTCAAAAGAAAAAAAAACGTTGCATCGGCTGCACTGTATAATGCCTCGGATTGAAATGATTCAAAAAATGACAATACAAATAACTTTCATATATAACACTTTTCCCTTGAAAGCAACCTTGAGCCAATTCTGTAGCGCATTAAAAATGTATTTCTAAGATGCATCTATCTTGTCAAACTTTCAAGGTTGGAAACAACCTTGGATGAAAATGATTCCAATAGAAAATTTCTTTGTTTCCACAAGACAAACAACTTTCATATTGAAAGTTTTACGATTTGAGGTTGTCTTGATGTTGAAAAATGCCTCATGATGTTAAGACAAATTTTTCGGGAAAAATCGGGCCGAACCGGGTTGAATCGGGGTAATACACCGGCCACTCTCAAGATGAGATCAATTATACTGGTCTGACAACTGCGTCTTCTCGGGCCCAACTCCTATTTGGTGGCACCCTCTGCGCCGGAATATCCAATTCGACGCATTCTTCGTCGAACTGTCGACCATTCGCACAGACCTGGCGATGGAGTGATGACCTGGGCCGGCCCATTAGTGTTTGCGGTGTTTCCCATTTTGCGAATCTTCTAGAGTTTCCTAGCCGGTTTTAGGAACCTTCTAGAAGGTTCCTTGAACCGGTTTTTTAATTTCTTTTCCTGGTTTTACTATTTCTTTCTGTTTCATTTTCTTTTTTTTCCCACTTCTGTTTCTTGGTTTTGTTTTTTGTCTTGTTTTTCTTTTAAAGTTGTTCGAAAATTAAGAAAAACTTTATGTGCTTTTAAAAGACATCAGAAATTACAAATATGGTTGTGTTCTCAAGAATTGTTTATACTTTCAAAAAATGTTCACAATTTTAGAAAAATGTTCTTGAATTTCGAAAAATGTTCTTGTTTTACAAAATAATATTGGAACATTTTTGTTCGTAATTTTCACAACTTTTCAGAAAATGTTCGTGACTACAAAAAATGTTCTCATTTCCAAAAATTGTTCACAAATTCATAAAAATGTTCAGGTGTTCCAAGTAATTTTCATAACTTCAAAAATGTGCAGGTTTTCCAAATAGTTTTCATAAATTTAAATTTGTTCTCCGTTTACAAAAGTGCTCTAAATTTTAAAAAATATTTACGTTTTCAAATAAACATGTTACGTTTTATTCTCCTTTTTATTAATTTTTTAGTGTTTCAAAATTTGTTCACGTTTTTTTAATGTTCGAAATTTTGAAACTGTTCGCATTTTTAAAATAATTTTCGGGCCTTTTAAAATTGTTCATGGTTTCTTTATTTTTCGAAAAGTGTACAATACTCATAAATGTTCAGGTGTTTTATAATTGTTCTCGGTTTCCCTTTTTTTTGTTCCTGCGTTTTGAAAAATGTTCGTATTTTCAAAAGTTATTCGTAGTAACAAAATTTATGTCTTACAGTGGGTAGGGACGTGGTTCACTAACACTAGATGTGTGTTCGATCCTACTCACGCACGGTTTTTTTGGGAGCTGTTCTTTAACATTTGCCGCTGCTGTTTGGTTCTTTAAATATCGGGCTGTTATGATTACACGAAAGTGACCGTGTAGCACTGGCTAGCAGCTATAGCTTTGTTGCTGCACGTCTCGTGTTCAATTCCCACCCATGGCATAATTTTTGTTCATTTTTCGTCGCGCGCAGCCACGAACTGGACGACCCAGATCGTCGACTGTGTTCAAACACAAGAATCGCGCGCGCGGCCCACTAAGCCCGCCAACTTGGTTCCCTGTGCGAAACGGCTGCAACCTGACGCAGAACGCGTCAGATAGGGCCTCCCCTCAGCGCCGATCATTGCCTATTGTACAAACCGGCGTACACCCCATTCCGTCCTGGGCTCGGCCCATTTACTTTATTTTCCTTTTTCTTGAACTTCAAAACATGGCGCACGAGAGATTCAAACACCCGACCTCGCGGTCAGTGGCGGAGCCACCTCCCGGCCACCCAGGGCAGCTGCCCGGGCGCAGCCATGCCTTCTCGTTTGAATAATACTGATAGACACCAGTAAATGGAGAGCTAATCACCATTTATAGAGGCAAACAACTGATAGACAGCAACTCTGTGCACTTTGCCACTGCTCGCGGTTCAGTACCACCAATAGTAACCAACAACTGGGAAATCATATGTAATGTGTGTACTCATTTTCTTTCGTTCTTTATTGTTGTGCGTTAAATGCGCCTTCATTATCTTTTTTTTGTTTTTGTTTTGTTTTGCCCTTTTATTTGTTTTTTCATAGGCAATTATTTATGTTTATTTTTCATTTTCTTCTCCATTTTTAAATTCGTGAATCTTTTTAAAATCGTGAACTTTTATTATATTCGAAAAATAAATTCTTAAACTTTCAAATCTGTGAATTTTTTTTGAATTCATGAACTTTTTTCAAATGCATAAATGTTTTTATATCCAAAAACTCTTTTCAATTTTTATCATATTTTTTAAAATCCATGAACTTTTCACAATTTCAGGAACTTTTTCCTTCAAAATTGATGGACCTTTTTCAAATTCATGATTTTTTTTTCAAAATCTATGAATGCTTTTCATTTTTCATCAACTTTTAACAAATGTCACGAACTTTTAAAAAATTGAACTCCTTGACATCCGTGAACTTATTTTAAATTTTGTGAAATTTTCTCACATTTTTTTCCAAATTCATGATCTGTATTATTTTTGTGAACTTTTTCCACATTTTAATGAACTTTTTCAAATTTACACCTATTGTCCAAATTCACATACGTTTCTCAAATTGATGGATTGTTTTATAAATCCGTAAAGTTTCTTTTATTTAACAATTTTTTCAGGAGTATTTAAAAACCATTCATTTTTTCCATACCAGATCAACAACACGGAAAATGAAAAAAAACTAGCAGGACAAGCAAGCGGCCAAGCGGGCGAAGCGTTCAGCTGGAGCAAAGTTGGGCCGCTGCCCGCTCGCATTCAAGCGAGCTCCAGCTTGTTAGTAAGATAATGCTTATGCCTTGTACAATGGGAGGTGCTTAGGAAGATGCTTAATAAACTAAACCGAGTTCTCCTTAAGCATCAATGCTTATTTCTATAGGACAGACGCTTAATTAAGCGTCTACCCTCGATAAATAAGCATCGGTGCTTAGAGAAAAACTATTTTATTTATTTAAGCACCTATCTCAAGCACCTTGCATTGTATAGGGCCTTGAGACGCTGATGGGGACCTCTCCTTCTCGGGTCTGTACTGGTTACGCTTGGGTAACCTTTTGGGGTCTTGTCGGGTTATACTAGGTAAAATGGTTCAGTTAGACTGAGTTGTTTTTTCTTAGCTCCGCCACACCATTTTCTCAGCGCATGGATGGAATGAGACATCTCATAAAGAGCCTAGAACAACCTTTCCCGATCTTTTGAAGGTTAACAATAAAAACTCTATTGTATCGATGCACTGTTCCCAAACGAGATTGAACACGGAAAAAGGTGCATCAAGACGTGAATAAAGGAAGAAGTCACGTTTGTTGGTTTTCTTAGAGATAAAATGTAGGAACGAGAAAGTTGGTTTCAACGAGTCATGTGATTTGTAGAAGAAACAGGTAAACAAGACGAGTTAATATATATACGTTGAAAAGCAAGGGGTAAATTGAACGAAATGTGGAGCAGTCCAAAATCCTATTTTGTATACTATAAGAACAATGCACTGAAAACTTGGAAATGGAAGATGTTGCATGCAATCTTGGATGAAGATCACTCAAATATTAGAATTGCTCTTTTCTACAAAGCAAATAACTTTCATGTTGTGCATTTTTTTATTTGAGGTCATCTTAATTGCAATTTGTTGTCATGCCAAAATCGGGTATAAACACATGCCTTCCGCCTTTGGGTAATGCTAGCATGGCAAAATATAACTTGCACCAAATTTGTTCTAATGACGATGTTGACACTCCATCAGTCATTTTATTTTCTTAGGATGACAATTATATATCGGCCATATTTATGCTTAGGACGATAAGCATATCAACCATTGGGAGTAGCAACAAAAGTGTAGATAATTAAATATATAGTGATTTGGTATTACCATTTCATGATATAGAAAATTGTGGTGTGTCATTGGAATAAGCCTATAAAGGATAACCAATCATGCATGATGATGAGTTCCATGACACATGCATCAATGACATGGAGAAAAAATATGGATGGTGCGTCAACCAAAGATTCTAATGGGTGGATGCAAACCTTTGGCTTAATTGCTTACCAACTTCATTATCTCTTTCTTCACCTTTGCTACACCTTTTGCAGTAGAAGTTTGCACATCATTTTTTGTTTGACCGCTCCGTTTAAGAATCCATGTGATGTTCTTGTCTTTTATCCTTTGTGCACTATGCCTTTTGCAGTAGAAGTTTGCACTACGCCTTTGCAAATTCTTCCTTTGCCAATTTCACGAGCCAAGTGGATGCTCCAACTGTGATTTTGTTTTAAGCAGTAGCAGTTTTTATTTGACCTTGTGAACTCTCAATTTCTCTTGCTCAGATTTGACATCTTGATTTTGCTTCACTTTGCCTTTACTAACCAATGTCAGAACTTTAATTGGCTCACTTATCAGATGAAATTGAATTTGAAGTAACACTCAGGGGCCATATTTTTTAATGCGATAAACTTGTTTAACCACCTCTATTTATTTTCTTGAGCTTCGGGTTATGATTGAAACCAGCTTGTAGGGAGAATTATCTTGGGCAGGCCCTGGGCCAACCACGAGCTACAATGCTAAATAGTGTTAAAATTGCTACATCGAACGAAAAATATCTTTTTTTCAAATAACCGAACGGATTAATCTAGCCCCGTGACCCAGACCACGGCCCTGGCAGCCTTGGGCTTGCCACACCCTTCATTGAGACGGTGACCGACATGTGATCGTGTAATGCCCTAGGGCCGACACTATACAAATCTAGCACCTCTGCTAGCATCCGCATAATGTCGTTGTGGTTTTGATGCGTAGGTAAGAACGGTTCTTGCTAAGCCCGTAGCAGCCACGTAAAATTTGCAACAACAAAGTAGAGGACGTCTAACTTGTTTTTGCAGGGCATGTTGTGATGTGATATGGTCAAGACGTGATGCTATATTTTATTGTATGAGATGATCATGTTTTGTAACCGAAGTTATCGGCAACTGGCAGGAGCCATATGGTTGTCGCTTTATTGTATGAAATGCAAATGCCCTGTAATTGCTTTACTTTATCACTAAGCGATAGCAATAGTCGTAGAAGCAATAGTTGGCGAGACGACAACGATGCTACGATGGAGATCAAGGTGTCGCGCCGGTGACGATGGTGATCATGACGGTGCTTTGAAGATGGAGATCACAAGCACAAGATGATGATGGCCATATCATATCACTTATATTGATTGCATGTGATGTTTATCCTTTATGCATCTTATCTTGCTTTGATTGACGGTAGCATTATAAGATGATCTCTCACTAATTATCAAGAAGTGTTCTCCCTGAGTATGCACCGTTGCCAAAGTTCATCATGCCCAGACACCACGTGATGATCGGGTGTGATAAGCTCTACGTCCATCTACAATGGGTGCAAGCCAGTTTTGCACACGCGGAATACCCAGGTTAAACTTGACGAGCCTAGCATATAACAGATATGGCCTTGGAACACAGAGACCGAAAGGTCGAGCGTGAATCATATAGTAGATATGATCAACATATTGATGTTCACCGTTGAAACTACTCCATCTCACGTGACGATCGGACATGGTATAGTTGATATGGATCACGTAATCACTTAGAAGATTAGAGGGATGTCTATCTAAGTGGGAGTTCTTAAGTAATATGATTAATTGAACTTAAATTTATCATGAACTTAGTACCTGGTAGTATTAGCATATCTATGTTGTAGATCAATAGCTCGCGTTGTTGCTTCCCTATGTTTATTTTGATATGTTCCTAGAGAAAAACTATGTTGAAAGATGTCAGTAGCAATGATGCGGATTGGATCCGTGATCTGAGGTTTATCCTCATTGCTGCACAGAAGAATTATGTCCTTAATGCACCGCTAGGTGACAGACCTATTGCAGGAGCAGATGTAGACGTTATGAACGTTTGGCTAGCTCAATATGATGACTACTTGATAGTTTAGTGCACCATACTTGACGGCTTAGAATCGGGACTTCAAAGACGTTTTGAACGTCATGGACCATATGAGATGTTCCAGGAATTGAAGTTAATATTTCAAGCAAATACCCGAGTTGAGAGATATGAAGTCTCCAACAAGTTCTATAGCTAAAAGATGGAGGAGAATCGCTCAACTAGTGAGCATGTGCTCAGATAGTCTGGGTACTACAATCTCTTGAATCAAGTGGGAGTTAATCTTCCAGATAAAATAGTGATTGATAGAATTCTCTAGTCACCGTCACCAAGTTAGTAGAACTTTGTGATGAACTATAATATGCAAGGGATGACGAAAACGATTCCCGAGCTCTTCGTGATGTTGAAATCGACGAAGGTAGAAATCAAGAAAGAGCATCAAGTGTTGATGGTTGACAAGATCACTAGTTTCAAGTAAAGGGCAAAGGGAAAGAAAGGGAACTTCAACTAGAATGACAAGAAAGTTGTCACTCCCACGAAGAAGCCCAAAGCTGAACCAAAGCCTGAAACTGAGTGCTTACACTTCAAAGGAAATGGTCACTGGAAACGGAAATACCCTGAATATTTGGTGGATAAGAAGGATGGCAAACCGAACAAGGGTATATTTGATATACAGGTTACTGATGTGTACCTTACTAGTGTTTATAGTAACCCCTGAGTATTTGATACTTGTTCGGTTGCTAAGATTAGTAACTCGAAACAGGAGTTACAGAATAAACAGAGACTAGTTGAGGGTGAAGTGACAATGTCTGTTGGAACTGGTTCCAAGATTGATATGATCATCATCGCACACTCCCTATACTTTCGAGATTAGTGTTAAACCTAAATAAATGTTATTTGGCGTTTGCGTTGAGAATGAATATGATTTATTCATGTTTATTGCAAAAGGGTTATTCATTTAAAGTCATAGAATAATTGTTGTTCTGTTTACATGAATAAAACCTTCAATGGTCATACACCCAATGAAAATAGTTTATTGGATCTCGATCGTAGTGATACACATATTCATAATATTGATGCCAAAAGATGCAAAGTTAATAATGATAGTGCAACTTATTTGTGGCACTGCCGTTTGGGTCATATCGGTGTAAAGCGCATGAAGAAACTCCATAAAGATGGATTTTCGGAATCACTTGGTTATGAATCATTTGATGCTTGCGAACCGTGCCTTTTTGGCAAGATGACTAAAACTCCATTCTTCGTAACAATGTAATGAGCAACAAACTTGTTGGAAATAATACATACTGATGTATGCAGACCAATAAGTATTAGGGCTCATGGCTGGTATCGTTATTTTTTGACCTTCACAGATGATTTGAGCAGATATGGGTATATCTACTTGATGAAACATAAGTCTGAAATAGTTGAAAGGTTCAAAGAATTTCAGAGTGAAGTGGAAAATCATCATAACAAGAAAATAAAGTTTCTGCGATCTGATCGTGGAGATGAATATTTGAGTTACGAGTTTGGTCTTCAATTGAAACAATGTGGAATAGTTTCACAGCTCACGCCACCTGGAACACCACAACGTTATGGTGTGTCCGAACGTCGTAACTGCACTTTATTTGATATGGTGCGATCAATGATGTCTCTTGCCGATTTACCACTATCGTTTTGGGGTTATGCATTAGAGACAGCTGCATTCACGTTAAAAAGGGCACCATATAAATTCGTTGAGACGACACCATATGAACTATGGTTTAGCAAGAAACCAAAAGTTGTCGTTTCTTAAAGTTTGGGTTGCGATGCTTATGTGAAAAAGTTTCAACATGATAAGCTTGAACCCAAATCGGAAAAGTGCATCTTCATAGGATACCCAAAATGTTGGGTACACCTTCTATCACAGATCCGAAAGGCAAGACATTCGTTGCCAAGAATGGATCCTTTCTAGAGAAGGAGTTTCTCTCGAAAGAAGTGAGTGGGAGGAAAGTAGAACTTGATGAGGTAATTGTACCTTCTCCCAAATTGGAAAGTAGTTCATCACAGAAATCAGTTCCTGTGATTCCTACACCAATTAGTGAGGAAGCTAATGATGATGATCATGATGCTTCAGATCAAGTTACTACCGAACCTCGTAGGTCTTCTAGAATAAGATCCGCACCAAAGTGGTACGGTAATCCTATTCTAGAAGTCATGTTACTAGACCATGATGAACCTACGAACTATGAGGAAGCGATGATGAGCCCAGATTCCACGAAATGGCTTGAGGCCATAAAATCCAAAATGGGATCCATGTATGAGAACAAAGTATGGACTTTGATTGACTTGCTCGATGATCAGCAAGCCATGTTAAATAATGGATCTTCAAGAGGAAGAAGGACATTGATAGTAGTGTTACTATCTACTAAGCTCGACTTGTTGCGAAAGGTTTTCGACGAGTTCAAGGTGTTGAATACAATGAGATTTTCTCACTCGTATCGAAGCTTAAGTCTGTCTGAATCATGTTAGCAATTGCCACATTTTATGAAATCTGGCAAATGGATGTCAAAACTGCATTCCTTAATGGATTTATTAAAGAAGAGTTGTATATGATGCAACCAGAAAGTTTTTTTCAATCCTAAAGATGCTAACAAAGTATGCAAGCTCCAGCAATCCATCAATGGACTGGTCCAAGCATCTCAGAGTTGGAATATACGCTTTGATGAGTTGATCAAAGCATATGGTTTTATACGGACTTTTGGAAAGACCTGTATTTACAAGAAAGTGAGTGGGAGCACTACAACATTTCTGATAAGTATATGTGAATGACATGTTATTAATTGGAAATGATGTAGAATTTTCTGGAAAGCATAAAGGAGTGTTTGAAAGAAGTTTTTCAAAGAAAGACCTCAGTGAAGCTACTTACATATTAAGCATCAAGATCTATTGAGATAGATCAAGACGCTTGATAAGATTTTCAATGAGTACATACCTTGACAAGATTTTGAAACAGTTCAAAATGGAACAGTCAAAGAAAGAGTTCTTGCCTGTGCTGCAAGGTGTGAAATTGAGTAAGACTCAAAGCACGACCACGACCGAAGATAGAAAGAGAATGAAAAGTCATTCCCTATGCCTCAGTCATAGGTTCTATAAAAGTATGCCATGCTATGGACCAGACCTATTGTATACTCTGCCCTGGTTTGGCAAGGGAGTACAATAGTGATCTAATAGTAGATCACTGGACAGCGGTCAAGAATATCCTTAGTGAGGACTAAGGAGATGTTTCTCGATTATGGAGGTGATAAAAAGAGCCCGTCGTAAAAAGGTTACATCGGTACAAACTTTTACACCAATCCAGATGAATCTAAGTCTCTATCTGGATACATATTGAAAGTGGGAGCAATTAGCTAGAGTAGCTCCGTGCAGAGCATTGTAGACATAGAATATTTGCAAAATACACACGGCTCTGAATGTGACAGACCCGTTGACTAAACTTCTCTCACAAGCAAAACATGATCATACCTTAGTACTCTTTGGGTGTTAATCACATAGCGATGTGAACTAGATTATTGACTCTAGTAAACCCTTTGGGTGTTGATCACATGACGATGTGAACTATGGGTGTTAATCATATACAGATATGAATATTGGTGTTAAATCACATGATGATGTGAACTAGATTATTGACTCTAGTGCAAGTGGGAGACTGAAGGAAATATGCCCTAGAGGCAATAATAAAGTTATTATTTATTTCCTTATATCATGATAAATGTTTATTATTCATGCTAGAATTGTATTAACCGGAAACATAATACATGTGTGAATACATAGACAAACATAGTGTCACTAGTATGCCTCTACTTGACTAGCTCGTTTATCAAAGATGGTTATGTTTCCTAGCCATGGACAAAATAGTTGTCATTTGATTAACGGGATCACATCATTGGGAGAATGATGTGATTGACTTGACCCATTCCGTTAGCTTGGCACTTGATCATTTAGTATGTTGCTATTGCTTTCTTCATGACTTATGCATGTTCCTGTAACTATGAGATTATGCAACTCCCGTTTACCGGAGGAACACTTTGGGTGCTACCAAACGTCACAACGTAACTGGGTGATTATAAAGGAGTACTACAGGTGTCTCCAAAGGTACATGTTGGGTTGGCGTATTTCGAGATTAGGTTTTGTCACTCCGATTGTCGGAGAGGTATCTTTGGGCCCTCTCGGTAACGCACATCACTATAAGCCTTGCAAGCAATGTAGCTAATGAGTTAGTTACGGAATGATGCATTACGTAACGAGTAAAGAGACTTGACAGTAACGAGATTGAACTAGGTATTGGATACCGATGATCGAATCTCGGGCAAGTAACATACCGATGACAAAGGGAATAACATATGTTGTTATGCGGTTTGACCGATAAAGATCTTTGCAGAATATGTAGGAGCCAATATGAGCATCCAGGTTCCGCTATTGGTTATTGACCGAGAATAGCTCTAGGTAATGTCTACATTGTTCTCGAACCCGTAGGGTCCGCACGCTTAAGGTTTTGATGACAGTTATATTATGAGTTTATGAGTTTTGATGTACCGAAGGAGTTCGGAGTCCCGGATGAGATCGGGGGCATGACGAGGAGTCACGAAATGGTCAAGACGTAAAGATTGATATATTGGACGACTATATTCGGAGTTCGAAAAGGTTCCGTGTGATTCGGGTATTTTTCGGAGTACCGGAGAGTTATGGGAATTCACCGGGGAGTATATGGGCCTTATTGGACCATACGGGAATAGAGGAGAGAGGCCAAAAGGAAGGAGGCCTGCGCCCCCCCTCTGGTCCGAATTGGACAAGGGGGGCATCCCCCTTTTCCTTCTCCCTCTCCTCCTCTTTTCTTCTCCAACAAGGAAAAGGAGGAGTCCTACTCCCGGTGGGAGTAGGACTCCCCCCTTGGCGCGCCTCCTCCATAGGCCGGCCGCCTCCCCCCTTGCTCCTATATATACGGGGGCAGGGGCACCCCAAAGACAGAACAACAATTGATCCCTTGGATCTCCTAGCCGTGTGCGGTGCCCCCCTCCACCATAATCCACCTCGATAATATCGTAGCGGTACTTAGGCGAAGCCCTGCATCAGTAGTACATCAAGATCGTCACCATGCCGTCATGCTGACGGAACTCTCCCTCGACACTCGGCTGGATCGGAGTTCGAGGGATGTCATCGAGCTGAACGTGTGCTAGAACTCGTAGGTGTCGTAGTTTCGGTGCTTGATCGGTCGGGCTGTGAAGACGTACGACTACATCAACCGCGTTGTTCTAACGCTTCCGCTTTCGGTCTACAAGGGTATGTAGATTACACTCTCCCCTCTCGTTGCTATGCATCACCATGATCTTGCGTGTGCGTAGGAAATATTTTGAAATTACTACGTTCCCCAACAGAGGGGAGCCCAACGGAGAAGTTGTTCTGGTCCCAGTATGCTGGGGCCGAACATGCAATGCCTCTGAGTGACCAACTAAAGCAGTTGGTCAAACTCCACAAGGTGGCCGAAGTGGCTATGAAGGATCTCATAGTCCGGATATGGCCTGGTGAGCTTCTGCCCACCAGCTATTTCGTCCTGATCAAGCGGATGGTGGATTCCTGTCCGCGATTGGAAGTCATCAAGCGATCCGTTTGCATTTAGGGTGCCCACCGGGCCCTTGCCCAGGCAAAGGTGCATTGGGGCAAGCTGGATGCGGAGAAGGTGGTGAAGGACGGGCCGCCAGAGGGCAAGCCGCATCGAGTCCCTGAGAAGTATTATGATGGCGTGATGAAGGGTGCTTGCCTTGTGGCCGATGAATGTACCAAAGACATAATTTTTGAATGAATTCACCTCTGTCATGTTTGTAATTTAAAGACGAAGTTACTTGTGCTATGTAGCACTTTTGTTATTTAAAATATCACCTTCTGTGCGGCTGTTTATCAAATTATGAAACTAGGCCAGTCGTCGGCTTCCGCCCCCGTGTAACTAGTACTGGGGTGTTCGTGGAAAACCCGGACACTCTTTATCCAAATGTTTGGTCCCTTAAGGAGGTGTCCAGCGCAGCGAACAAGGCAATCGGAATATGTGGCTTTATAACCTTCACTTAGCCATAGAAGTCTACCATTTTAAATTTCGGCGAAGCCCCTAGAATCCGGAAGACCGAATTGGGGCGCTATACACGCCTATATCGGACAAAGCCGAATTAACGCCTAAAGCGGAAAAATCTTTAAGGATTTTAAGACCTCTCGAACAGCGACCAGTCTCTCGCCACATCATGTCGGACAGTTTTGTGCTTTCTCTACTGGGGTGCTCGTCCGAAAAAACCAGGGCACAATCGCAGTAGTTCTCCCTGTGCTACCTTAGCCGAATTAACGGAATGTAAGGCACCAAAACAAGGGAGCCGGGCTATCCCAACCGTAACCCAAGACATTATTCAGAGCTGATGCATATAATGCTATAAGTTCGGGGTGCCGCACTGTTGAAAGTGTTCGGACTTGACTTGCCGTATTATGGGGTACCATAAGAAGCCCCTGGCAAACTAAGCGTACCAAAGTGTAAGGATGCAAAATTAAATAGACATTTATAAAAATTTCTCAAATAAAAATAAGTAAGCTGACGCTATATGTGGTCTCCCATTGATAAATAATACATTTAAGCGTATGTTTACAATGTATGCATTAAGCGGAGACAAATAGGATTATTTGACATATCCTATCCAGGGGCAGGCTATGTACAGATAGATAAAGCAGGAACAACAATCATAAATAGATTCCACCTGGGTGTTTCCTGCTGTGCCCAAAGCCTGTTGCCTCCTGGGTTTCCTCTCCTATGTAAGTCCGACAATCCGGCTATTCTGGAGAAGCTACACTAAGGCAATGTCCTTAAGGGTGAATGGAAAGGTTATGAAGTGATACCGTACTGTTGACTGAGCCCCTGATACGCCTCCGCCTGTGCCCATGGTATTTTGAGTGCGTAATTATGTACGCGTGGCATGAATGCTGCTTTGATGGGATTTGAGCGAAGGCCGGACTGCTAGTCCTGCTCTTGTCGTGCCTGCTGATCTTGCTGCAGGGTGTTCCGCCCTCGCTTGACGGAGCTTGAAGTTGTCGTCGTCGGATTGGTGGTTTGCCGGAGGAGGCCGCATTGTACTTCTGCCGCAAGGGCCGCAGTATGTTCTTCTGTACGGAGAGAGCGTTCCATGTTTCTGTTGACTGTTATGACCCCGCACGGGCCTGGTATCTTGAGCTTGAGGTATGCATAGTGTGGTACCGCATTGAATCTAGCAAATGCGGGTCGTCCGAGTAGTGCGTGGTAACCATTGCGGAAAGGGACGATATCAAAGATTAGCTCTTTGCTTCAGAAGTTATCCGGAGATCCGAAGACCACTTCCAATGTTATAGAGCCCATGCAACGGGCCTCTACTCCAAGAATTACACCTTTAAAGGTGGTTTTGGTGGGCTTAATCCTTGAAGGATCGATGCCCATCTTCCGCACTGTATCCTGGTAAAGCAGGTTCAGACTACTGCCGCCGTCCATGAGGACTCTCGTGAGGTGGAATCCGTTGATGATTGGGTCTAAGACCAATGCGGCTGAGCCGCCGTGACGGATGCTAGTAGGATGATCCCTACGATCAAAGGTGATCGGACAAGCTGACCATGGGTTGAATTTGGGGACGACTAGCTCCATCGCGTATACGTGCCGTAGTGCTCGCTTCCGTTCCCGCTTGGGGATGTGGGTGGCATAGATCATGTTGACCGTTTTCACCTGGGGAGGAAATTTCTTCTGTCCCCCCATGTTCGGACGCCGGGGTTCATCGTCATCGTTGCTGTGCAGCCCCTTGTCCTTGTTTTCGGCGTTTATTTTGTCGGCCTGTTTAAATACCCAGCAGTCTCTGTTAGTGTGGTTGGCTGGCTTGTCCGGGGTGCCATGAATTTGGCACGAGCGCTCTAGTATACGGTCCATACTGGACGGTCCTTGATTGTTACACTTGAATGGCTTCTTCCGCTGACCGGATTTGGATCCGCTGAATCCGGCATTGACCGCCGTATCCTCGGTGTTGTCGCTATTGTTCTGTCGCTTGTGTCTATTGTGCCGTGGCTTGCCATTATTGTCCCGGACATCTGAAGTTCCAGAATATGGCATAGTGCTAGCCAACCAGCTGTCCTCGCCCGCACAAAAGCGGGTCATTAGTGTCGTAAGAGCTGCCATGGACTTGGGTTTCTCCTGGCTGAGGTGTCTGGTGAGCCATTCGTCTCGGATATTATGCTTGAAAGCCGCCAGGGCTTCAACGTCCGGACAGTCGACTATTTGGTTCTTTTTAGTTAGGAACCGAGTCCAGAATTTCCTGGCTGATTCTTCGGGCTGTTGAGTAATGTGGCTCAAGTCATCGACATCCAGAGGTCGGACATATGTGCCCTGGAAGTTGTCAAGAAATGCGTCTTCCAGATTTTCCCAACTGCCAATGGAATTTGCGGGCAGGCTGTTTAGCCAGTGTCGGGCAGGTCCTTTGAGCTTAAGGGGAAGATACTTGATGGCATGTTGATCATCTCCGCGGGCCATGTGAATGTGGAGAAGGAAATCCTTGATCCATACCGCGGGGTCTGTGGTGCCATCATATGATTCGATGTTTACGGGTTTAAACCCTTCTGGGAATTCATGATCCATCACTTCATCAGTGAAGCAGAGGGGGTGTGCGGTGCCTCTATGTCGGGCTATGTCATGGCACAGTCAGGCTGCATCTGACTGGTTGTATTCAGCCCGGCCGGATTTGCTGTTAGTGTATCCGGTATGACGGTCATCGTCATGTGCTTCGGCGCGCCCCCGTGATCCGTAGATCGATCTTGGTTGTCCTGCGGCGTTATCCAGTTTATTGCGTAGGTCCTGAGTATTGCCCCGGGCCATAGTAAACCGGCGCGGTGGTGCAGGCTGGTATTTCGGCTGATATGTCGTTTTGTCTCGACCTCGAGGCGGTCGGTCAGCCGTGGGGCGCTCGAGTCCATATCCCCGGTTGCCAGGACTTCTGTCCATATGTCTGTGAGCAGATCTTGATCAGCTTGGAGCTGCTGCTGCTTCTTCTTCAGGCTTCTCGCAGTGGCAATAAGCCGGCGCTTGAAGCGCTCCTGCTCTACGGGGTCTTCGGGTACGCCGAACTCGTCGTCGCCGAGGCTGATCTCGTCTTCGGAGAGGGGCATGCAGTTGTCCTCCTCCGGATACCCATCCATCGCCTGTTCATCTGGGCTGTCATGCCCGTCTTCCTGTTCGGCCTGCTCGAAGGCGGGCTGTTCGGGGTTGTATTCATCGTCGGCACCATCCGGATTATGATCATCTCCGATGCCGGTATTGCCTTGGCGGAGCTTGGAACGGCGCTGGCGACTTTGCTTTCTTCTTGGAGGGGTTATCCTCCGTTGCCTCATCGCCATTGGTTTCTTTCGGAGTGTCCACCATATATACATCATATGAAGAGGTGGCTGTCCACCGCCCTGTGAGTGGTGGCTCCTGTATGTTTCCTGCATCGTCGTCCATGCCGTCGATGTCTTCGAAGTCGAAGTCGAGCACGTCGGTTAAATCATCGATTGTGGCGACAAAGTGGGTGGTGGGTTGGCAGCGAATTCCTTCGTCGCCTGCTTCCCACTCAAGCCGGACATAGTTCGGCCCAGAGCCTCCTGAAAAAGAGAGAGACTTCAATGAGTTCAGCATGTCGCCAAAGGGCGAGTGCTGAAAGATGTCCGCAGCGGTAAACTCCATTACCGGAGCCCAGCCTGGCTTGGCTGGCTCGAGAGTGAGCGGACCAGGGCCAACAGCCGGATATGAGTCCGGGGGCCCAAGGTTACAGGCCTCCATAGAGGTGAGACCCGTGTTTGGCTCCACCGCCGATAAGTGTGCGGCCTGCGGGGCGGGATCCAGCCCGCCGTCCATAGGCAACACAACCTACCCTGGATTTAGGTCCGGGGCTGCTTTAGGGATGATGTCCCGGGCACTGTCCGACAGCAGGTCTAGGCCGTGCTCGTCGTGGCTATCCGGCGCTCCTGGCGTAGGCTCGAATCCGTCGAAGATCAAGTCTCCACGGACATCCGCCGTGTAGTTCAAGTTTCTGAACCTGATCTGGTGGCCAGGGGCGAAGCTGTCGATCTGCTCCAACTGGCCAAGCGAATTGGCCCGCAGTGCGAAGCCGCCGAACACAAAGATCTGTCCGGGGAGAAAAGTCTCACCCTGGACCGTGTTGTCGACGATTGAAGACACCATCAAGCCTCGAAGTGACGACACAGAGGAACTCTCAATGAAAGCACCAATGTCGGTGTCAAAACCGGCGGATCTCGGGTAGGGGGTCCCGATCTGTGTGTCTTAGGCTGATGGTAACAGGAAGCAAGGGACACAATGTTTACCCAGGTTTGGGCCCTCTTGATGGAGGTAAAACCCTACTTCCTGCTTGATTAATATTGAAGATATGTGGAATACAAGAGTAGATCTACCACGAGATCGTAGAGGCTAAACCCTAAGAGCTAGCCTATGATGGTATGATTGTAATTGTGATCGGCCTTCTAAGGACCATCCTCTCCGGTTTATATAGACACCGGAGAGCTAGGGTTTACATGGAGTTGGTTTACAAGGAAGGAAACATAATATCTGGATCGTCAAGCTTGTCTTCCATGCAAAGGAGAGTCCCATCAGGACACGAGCCGAGGTCTTGAGTCTTGTATCTTGACGCTTCTATAGTCCGGACGATGAATATAGTCCGGCTGTACGGATACCCCCTTATCGAGGACTCCCTCAATCGTAGAGAGAACAATATTCCACAAATCTAATCTGCTGACAATTCTTCATAGCGCGACATCACACCATGGCCTGGTCATTATTCGAACCATTTTTCACAACCAGTTACTGCACATATTGCGAGGCGGTTTCCTTGGCACGTCTTGTCGAAGCAGAGATCGTGTCCCCTTATCGTGGGATTCTCATCAATACGGGTATGGGTAACCCAACCGTGCCATCAATCATGGCACTTTGGAAAATAAGCGATTTTAACACACAAGTGGGGAGGCACACAGTTTATACTGCCTTTATAAAGAGATAGGCATTCCCCGTTTTTACCCACGCCTTCTTCCTCCTTTACTCATCCATTCTCGCACCCTTGAGCTCCAGCGCCCAAGTTCTCACCTTCTCTGTAAAGCCATTCATGACATGTCCAGAGTGGGAGGCAAGTGGATGGCCTCCTCCGTTATGGAGGAGGACATTATGAAGCTTCGGGAGGCCGGATACCTAGCCGCAAACATCGTGCACAGGCTTTCGGTGGAGGGGCAGATCATCCCCACTCCGAAATCTCGGGGAAGAGTAGTATTCCTCTCTCATTTCGTCCGCGGACTAAGATTTCCGCTTCACCCATTTGTCTGTGGCCTCATGTTTTACTATGGGCTAGATTTTCATGATCTAGCCCCAAATTTTGTCCTCAACATCTCGGCGTTTATTGTCGTGTGCGAGGCCTTTCTCCGCATCAAGCCCCACTTTGGCCTGTGGCTAAAGATCTTCAACGTAAATCCGAAGATAGTGAGCGGCCAGCAAGCGGAGTGCGGAGGCGCCATGGTGGGCAAGATGCCCAACGTCACCTGGCTTGAAGGCTCTTTTGTGGAGACCGTGAAGGGATGGCAATCGAGGTGGTTCTACATCACCGAGCCGCGCGATGCCAACTGGGCGGCGGCCCCTGAATTTCAATCCGGCATCCCCATGCGACTCACCTCCTGGGAAAAGAAGGGCTTGGCCTGGGGTGCACCTGCAGAGCTGACTGGACTCCAGAACTGCATCAAAAATATGAGAGACAAGAAGATCAAGCTTGTCAACATGGTCCAGGTCATGCTCTTCCGCCGGATCCTCCCGTGTCAAAGACGGGCGTTCAATATGTGGGAGTTCGATCTGGCCGAACACCAGACGCCGCAAGAGCTCTTCAATACGACGCATAAAGACGTCTGGAAGGTGCTATTCAAAACCGCCGAAGTACCTCCTCCCACTTTCGAGGACCGCGGACTCAGCGTAAAGTGCCCCGCCAATCCGGTAAGCTCTCTAATATCACAAGACGTGCCTTTCCTAGTACACCTGTGGGAGGATTTTAAGCCGCCATGCTGACCAAACAGGACTATGTGGCGATGGCCGAGCGGATCGATTGTCCGGCTCTGCTACCTGAAGATCCAGCAACCGTGCTCCTGACGGAGATGCTGGTTCCCGCGCCTTAGAAGGTGCCGGAGAAGAAGGCCAAAAAGAAGGCTACAGGGACCAGGAAAGGTCTCCAACGCAAGGCTACATCGGACGAATCGTCCGAAGACGCCGAGGCGCACTCCTCCAACCAAGACGAGGAGGAGGAAGAGGAAATTCCTCCCCCGACCAAGGAGGGGAAGAAAAGGAAGGCCGCCCTGGGAGGCCGAAGGGTCTAAGAAGGGAAGGACCCTCCCTCTGGACCAATCCACAACAGCCGCCTACAGCGACGAGGAGTGGTTGCCCAGGGGCAAGCCCCGAGCGAAGTCGTAAGTATCCGGCCACTGAAACTTCCGGTATGTTTTGCTTTATTGCTTGTTATAACGCCGAACACACATATGCAGTCCAGCCAAGTCCCACCTTGAGGTATCCTCTTCGGATGGGTCCTTGAGTGCATTGGATATGAATAGCTATTCACTCCCGACGGCCACCTCCCCACGGCCCGCGGATGGCACCGAGGTGTTGTCCCAGAGAATACTGAAACAGGGGGCAACGGTTCTGGAGACGCCCAAAGGAAAAATCCCAGACGTCGGGCACATGGGGGGTAAGATCCCCATGGATTATGCTGACGGGAGCCGCAACAAGTCTGGCTCCCAGCCGGATACTGCGCCGGAACCTCCAATGGTTCCGGATTCAAGTAGGCAGCCCCTCGCTAAGGAGGGCGAGCCATCAGTGCCGATGACCTCTGTCCAGCCGGAGGCATTAGATAATTTGCTGGAAGTGCTTCACGGTGCTTCCATCGATGAAGAGCATCGTACTCTTATGAGTACGGTGATTGAGAAGGTTCGGTCCGCCAAAAGAGGATTGACCGAAGCCTACGCCAGCCTCCTAACAGGCTTTGAGGTAAGTAACAAATGTGTAAGAAAATATCACCTGTTTGGAGGGTCAATTTTTATCCGCAGGAGTCTGACAGTAAATGTCTATGCGAATAAGCAGGCGTTGCTGCTAGTCGCTGCCGCCCGTACTGCGGAGGTCGCCGGACTGAAGCGGGACCTGGGACAGGTCGAAGAAGAGCTCAGCCTCGCGAAGAGGCAGCTCGAAGAGAACAAAGGTAAGTGATACCCCGTCCGTGTGTTATAGAAAGGAAAAAAATTGGGGATGCTAACAAAAGCATCATGAATTTTAATAGGGGCCACGATCGAAGTGGCGGCCCTGAAGAAAGCGCTGTCTGAGGCCGAAGACAAGGCGGCCAAGGAGCGCACCAAGCGTGAGAAATAGGATGCTCGGGTGAGCGAGGTACATCAAGAGCTCCAGGACTTCGGTAAAAAATCCGAGTCCTTGGAGCATGACTTCAAGACGCAAGAGTCCGATCTTGCGAAGGCCCTCCAGAGCGCGAGAGACGCCAAGGCCGAAGCCCAAAAGGCCCTCCAGGAAATTCAGGCGGCCAAGAAGATAGCGGCGGGTAAGGCATTCATTATGCAAAGCAAGCATGTGGAGGAGACATTTCTTTTACTTACCCGAATTCGGAGCTCTCTAGGGGCATTCGCAGATCTGCCACGCAACATATCAGATGACCTGGAGTTCTACCGTGCCAAAGAGGGGAGCTCGACGGAGAAGTTGTTCTGGTCCCAGTAATCCGGGGCCGAACATCCGATGCCCTTGAGTGACCAGCTGAAGCAATTGGTCGAGCTCCACAAGGCTGCTGAACTGGCCATGAAGGACTTTATAGTGTGGCTGTGGCCTGGCGAGCCCCTGCCCGACAGCTACTTCGGCCTTATAAAGCGGATGGTAAATGTCTGTCTGTGGCTTGAAGTTATTAAGCGATCCGTCTATATTGTGGTAAATGCATTGGGCCAAAATGGATGCAGAGAAGCTAATGACGGAGGGACTGCCGGAGGGCAAGGCGCATCGCCACCCCAAGAAGTATTATGACGGTGTTATGAAAGGCGCCCGCCTTGTGGCTGATGAATGTGCCAAGGATGTAATTTTTGAGTGAAGGTACTCATGTCGTCCTGTAATATGAAAACGAGTTCGTGTGCATTATATAACGCTTTTTTAAATTTAAAATATTACCTTCTGTGCGGTCGTTTATAAAATTCTGAAAGTTGTCCAGTCGTCGGCTTCCGCCCCCATGTAACTAGTACTGGGGTGTTCGTGGAAAACCCAAACACTCTTTATCCAAATTTTTGGTCCTTTAAGGAGGTGTTTAGCGCGGCGAACAAGGCAATCGGACTATGCGGCTTTATCACTCTCACTTAGCCATAGAAGTCTACAATTTTAAATTTTGGTGAAGCCCCTAGTATTCGGAAGGCCGAAATTGGGGCGCTATACACACCTAAATCGGACAAGGCTGATTCCTCGCCTGAAGCGGAAAAAATCTTTATGGATTTAAGACCTCTCGAACAGCGACCAGCTCTCGCCGCATCATGACAGTCAGTTTTCGGCTTTCTCTACTGAGATGCTCGTCCGAAAGAACCAGGACACAATCGCAGTAGTTCTCCCTGCGCTACCTTAGCCGATATAGTGGAACGTAAGGCACCAAAACAAGGGAGCCGGGCAAACCCAACT
This sequence comes from Triticum aestivum, assembly GCF_018294505.1. Lineage (NCBI taxonomy): Eukaryota > Viridiplantae > Streptophyta > Magnoliopsida > Poales > Poaceae > Triticum > Triticum aestivum. The sequence continues at coordinate 572,491,980 of NC_057813.1, forward strand.
ATTGACCCAAAACATGATTCGGAGCTGATGCATATAATGCTATAAGTTCGGGGTGCCGCACTGTCGAAAGTGTTCGGACTTTTCTTGCCATGTTATGGGGCACAATGAAGCCCCTGGCGAACTGAACGTACCAAAGTGTACGGGTGCAATTTGTATTAAATAAGCAGTCAAGGGAAAATATTAAGAAAATAGTAATAAGTTGATGCTGTATATTTTTCCCTTGTTATTTAAATAATACGTCAAAGTGTATGTATACAAGTAATGCAATAAGCAAGAATAGGACTATTTGACATGTCCTAACCAAGGGCAGGCTGCGTGTGGGTATGTAAAACAGGTATAACGATCGTTAACAGAGACCACCTGGGTATTCCATTGTACGCAAAGCCTCTTGCCTCCTTGGTTTTTCCTTCCCGTGATGAGTCTGATGATCAGGTTCTCTAAGGGGGCTTCCCGAAAGTAGGGTCCTGAAAAAGAAAGAAGATGATAAAGGTATGCGGGTCTTGTGACGGTTGAGCCGCACTGTGGACCGCATCGCCATCGTGCCTCCGCCTATGCCCATGGTATTTTTAGTGTGAAATTGTGTACGCGCGGCACAAATTTTGCTGCTTGACTAGGACTAGGATGGAGGCCGAATTGCTAGTCAAGCTCTTGGCGTGCCGGACGGTCCTGTTGCAGAGTATTCTGGACTTGCTTGACGGTGTCCGGGGTTTTCATCGCCGAGTTGGCGGTCTGTCGAAGAAGGCTGCTTTGTACTTCTGATGCGAGGGCCGCAGTGTGCTCCTCCGTACGGAGAGAGCGGTCTATGTTTCCATTGACTGTTATAACCCCGCGAGATCCTGGCATCTTGAGCTTGAGGTATGCATAGTGTGGTACCGCATTAAATCGAGCAAATGCGGTTCGTCCAAGTAGTGCATGATAGCCACTACGGAAGGGGACGATATCGAAGATTAACTCCTTGCTTTGGAAGTTGTCCGGAGATCCGAAGACCACTTCCAGTGTTACCGAGCCTGTACAATAGGCCTCTACACCTGGGATTACACCTTTAAAGGTGGTTTTGGTGAGTTTTGTCCTTGAGGGATTGATGCCCATTTTGCACACTGTGTCCTGATAAAGCAGGTTCAGGCTGCTGCCATCGTCCATGAGGACTCGTGTGAGGTGGAATTCGTCAATGATTGGGTCGAGGACCAATGAGGCTGAACCTCCATGACGGATACTGGTAGGATGGTCCCTGCGATCAAAGGTAATCGGGCATGATGACCATGGGTTGAACTTTGGGGCGACTGGCTCCATCGCATAGACGTCCCTTAGTGCATGCTTCTGTTCCCGCTTGGGAATGTGGGTGGCATAGATCATGTTTACCGTTTTCACTTGGGGAGGACATTTCTTCTGTCCCCCTGTGTTCGGCCGCCGAGGCTCCCCGTCGTCCTTGCTATGCAGCCCCTTGTCTTTGTTCTCAGCATTCAACTTGCCGGCCTGTTTAAACACCAACCATTCTCTGTTAGTATGGTTGGCTGGTTTATCAGGGGTTTCATGAATTTGACAGGAGCGGTCGAGTATGCGGTCCAGACTGGACGATCCCGGATTGTTTCTTTTAAATGGCTTTTTCCGCTGACTGGTCTTGGAGCCACTGAATCCGGCATTGACTGCCGTGTCTTTGGTGTAGTCGCCATTATTCCGACGCTTATGTCTGTTGCGTCGTGGCTTGCCATTGCTATATCGGGCATCCAAAGTGCCGAGATTTCTTGGTGTGATGTTACTACGAGCTAGCCGGCTGTCCTCGCCCGCACGAAAGCGGGTCATGAGTGTCGTGAGGGCTGCCATGGACTTCGGTTTCTCTTGGCCGAGGTGTCGGGCGAGCCACTCGTCCCGGATATTATGCTTAAAGGCCGCTAGGGCTTCTGCATCCGGACAGTCGACAATTTGGTTTTTTTTAGTTAGGAACCGAGTCCAAAATTTCCTGGCTGACTCTCCGGGCTGTTGGGTTATGTGACTTAAGTCATCAGCGTCCGGTGGTCGCACGTAAGTGCCTTGGAAATTGTCGAGGAATGCGTCCTCCAAGTTTTCCCAATTGCCAATGGAGTTCGCCGGTAGGCTATTCGGTCGATGTCGAGCCGGTCCTTTGAGCTTAAGGGGAAGATACTTGATGGCATGTAGATCATCACCGCGGGCCATGTCAATGTGGAGAAGGAAATCTTCAATCCATACCGCGGGATCTGTTGTGCCATTGTATGAGTCGATGCTTACGGGTTTAAACCCTTCTGGGAATTCGTGATCCATTACTTCATCAGTGAAGCAAAGGGGGTGTGCGGCGCCTCTATGCCAGGCTATGTCACGACGCAGTTCGAATGAGTCTGGTCTGTTGAGTTCGGCCCGGCCGGACTTGTTGCTAGTGTATCCAGCATGACGGTCATCATCACGTGTTGTGGCACGCCCCCGCGATCCGTAGATCGATCTTGATTGTCCTTCTTTGTTTTCCAATATGTCTCGCAGGTCCTGCGTATTGCCCCGAGCCGTAGTGTATTGGTGTCGGGGTGCGGGCTGGTGTTCGGGCTGATATGCCGCTTTGTCTCGGCCATGAGGTGGCCGGTCAGCCTCGTCCCGCGCTGGTAGTGTACGCTCTAGTGCCTCCTCCTCGAGTTGAGGTAGCAACTTGTGCTTTGGGTAACCTTTGGTTGGGCGCTCGAGTCTGTATTCCTCGGCTGCCAGGACCTCAGTCCATCTGTCTGTTAGTAGATCTTGATCAGCTTGGAGCTGCTACTTCTTCTTCTTCAGGCTTCTTGCAGTGGCTATAAGCCGGCGCTTGAAGCGCTCCTCCTTGACGGGATCCTCAGGCACGACAAATTCATCATCGCCGAGGCTCACCTCGTCTTCGAAGAGAGTCATATAATTGTCGTCCTCCAAGTCTCCGTCCGTTGCCTGTTCATCTGGGCTAGCTTGCCCGCCCCCCTGCTCGACCCGCTCGAAGTTAGGCTGGTCGGGATTGTATTCGTCTTTGGCATCATCCGGATTAATATTGTCTCCTGTGCCAGTATTGCTGTGGCGGGGCTTAGAGCAGCGCCGATGACGCCCATGCTTTGATTGCTTCCCTAAGGGGTTATCCTCTGTTGCCTCCTCGCCATTGTTTTCTTTGGGGGTGTCCATCATATATATATCATGTGATGAGGTGGCTGTCCAGCGCCCTGTGGGCGGTGCTTCCTGTTCTTCTCCTGCATCGTCGTCCATACCGTTGATGTCTTCGGAGTCGAAGTCGAGCACGTTGGTTAAGTCATTGACAGTGGCTATTAAGTGGGTGGTGGGTGGGCAACGAATTTCTTCGTCATCAGCTTCCCACTCGAGCCGTACATAGTTCGGCCAAGAGTCTCCTGATAAAGAGAGAGACCTCAATGAATTTAGCACGTCACCCAAGGGTGAGTGTTGAAAGATATCCGCGGAGGTAAACTCCATGATCGGTGCCCAATCAGATTCGATGGGCACGGATGCGCGCGGTCCGGAACCTACGATCGGAGACAAGTCCGGGGGTCCGATGACACAGATTTCCTTAGAGGTGGAGTCTGTGTTCGGCTCCAACACCGATGAGTGTGCGGCTTCCGTGGCGGGGTCCATCCACCCGTCCTCGGATGGCGCGATCTACTCCAGATTGAAGTCCGGAGCTGCTGTAGGTGCGATATCTCGAATACTGTCTGATGGCAGATCTAAGTCATGCTCGTCGTGATCGTTCGGCGCTCCTGACGCGGGCTCAAACCCGTCGAAGGTCAAGTCTCCGCGGATGTCGGCTGTGTAGTTTAAGTTTCCGAACCTGACCTGATGGCCAGGGGCGTAGCTATCGATCTGCTCCAGATGGCCATGCAATTGGCCCGCAGTGCGAAGCCGCCGAATACGAAGATCTGTCCTAGGAGAAAAGTCTGACCCTGGATCGCATCGTTGCTAATGATTGAAGGAGCCATCCAGCCTTGTAGCGACGACACAGAGGAACTCTCAATGAAAGCAACAATGTCGGTGTCAAAACCGGTGGATCTCGGGTAGGGGGTCCCGAACTGTGCGTCTAAGGCTAATGGTAACAGGAGGCTGGGGACACGATGTTTACCCAGGTTCGGGCCCTCTCGATGGAGGTAATACCCTACTTCCTGTTTGATTGATCTTGATGATATGAGTATTACAATAGCTGATCTACCACGAGATCGTAGAGGCTAAACCCTAGAAGCTAGCCTATGATTATGATTGTTCTTGTCCTACGGACTAAACCCTCCGGTTTATATAGACACCGGAGGGGGCTAGGGTTACACAGAGTCGGTTACAGAGGAGGAGATCTACACATCTAAATTGCCAAGCTTGCCTTCCACGCAGAGGAGAGTCCCATCCGTACATGGGACGAAGTCTTCAATCTTGTATCTTCATAGTCCAACAGTCCATCCAAAGGATATAGTCCGGCTATCCGAGGACCCCCTAATCCAGGACTCCCTCACCCGCAGCCCCACCCCGCCTCGCCGGAGCCGCTGCCTCGTCGCCGGAGCCACCGTTCTGATCTGATCCGGAGCTGCCGGTTTTTAGGTAAAAACCAACTGGTTTTTATTTAAACCCTAGTTTCATTTTTTTTAGAATAGATTGATTTTTCTTTCGGTTTAGTTAGTTAGCGAATGCCCATTTGTTCGTTCATTTTAACGAACGGTTTTCACCATTTAGCCGCAGACAGCGAACGTTCGTTCGTTAGCCTGTTCGTTAGTTTTCTTTTTCCAGGGTTTTTCCGCGATTATTTTCAATCACGATTCTAGCCCGGATCTTAGTTTTAGATTTTCTCTTCGCTCGTTTATCAGAATTAGGCGATTCAAGCGCCTAGTTCTTCGTTTTGAAGCCCTCTTTCTGTTTAACCAACTTGAACAAGATTTTGGTACTGTAAAATTTGACCTAAGTCCAAATTAGTAATCAGATCTTGTTTCTTTCGCAGTTTGAGTTTCGTTGCTTCGTTTGTTTTGATTCTTTTTGCAAACCGGAGTTCTTATGTTGAACTTTCTGGTTAGTTTATCTTATTTGAGTTTTACCCATGCTTTATATTGATTGCTTATTGTAAGCTTGTTTGTTTGTGATAGAGTACTCATAGTGCGAAGTGTGCTACTATTAGTCTCTAGGTTTCACGGATCATCAGCAAGGCAAGTAACACTTTGATCATACCTCTTTACTACCCAGTTTTATTGCATTAGATAATTCCATCAACATTGCATGATTAGGATCTGATTAATATGTGGGTTTTGGGAAGTAGATGAGGTAGTACATATTGTCCTGTTTATTGTCAAACCTTTGGGAGTTACTTCTACGTACTGCTTATATTGCCATGCTATGCTAGTAGACGTGGATTGGGTGAGTGTATCCATGACAGATGTGAGTTTGTTAATTAATGGTTAACTTAAGGTGGCAACTTTAATGCACATCTGGGTGGATTGAGGCACCTGGGGAACCCAGTGTTGCCTGTATTTTTGGAAATCCCGGGGTTCCGTGTGATTTTCCTATGGACCGCCACCCAGGCTCAAAGGTATCATAAGATTATTCATGCTAGAAAGTTCCGTGTGCAGCCACAAGCTATTATGGGCTCTAGCATGGTTGATTAAGTTGCAAGACATCTTTCAGTGGTGGGATAGCAGATGTAGGGGAAAGTAGGTGTAACTGTGCATCCAGAGTAGAGAGTAATTGTTTCTGAAAGACCGTGTCTCGGTCGTCCGTTTCTCAAACACCCTATAGTGCGGGAAATCCAACGGAGGAGATTGAGTCTTGTGGGGAAAAGTGTGCAAACCTCTGCAGAGTGTACAAACTAATCATGGTTAGCCGTGTCCCCGGTTATGGACATCTTGAGTATCTGGTTCTTGGATTATCATATTGATCTCATCATGTTACTTAAATAAATTGATTGGGTTTAATGACGATTCTTAATTGGGATTGAGTTCGAGGAACCTTCTCAATGTTTAACAACCACCATGATAGTTAAATAATATTATTCCTTTGTTGTAAGGAAAAATTGGCTTTATGCAAAACTGTAACCACAGAGCTTTCCACCAACCATATTGCATGTAGTAATAGCAATTATCTGTTCATTATTCTCTATGTGTTATATTGCCAGCATATTCCATGTGCTGACCCGTTTCCGGGCTGCAACGTTCATGTTGCAGAATTTTTAGACGACAAGTAAGGTGCCTTAGGTCGTGATCTTTCACTCAGCTATGCCGTTGGAGTTGATGGACTCACTTTATCTTCCAAGCCTTACGCTGTTATCGTTCTTAGATGGCCTTAAGCCATATTATTGTAATAAGTTCTCTTTTGAGACATTCGTTGCAATAAGTGTGTGAGTGCTACTCTGTTATAAATCCTTCAAGTACTGTGCGTGTCAGCATTACCAATCCAGGAATGACACTGATGCACAGAGATCAGACTGTTTGAGGTCTGGTCGCTACAAGATGGTATCAGAGCACACGCTGACTGTAGGACACGACCACTAAGCCAAGACCATAGTACACTCTTCTCTACTCATTTCTGACTCCTCTCCCTTTTCTACTCTATAGGATGGCGGATGCAAGGAACAAATTCGCGCAACCAGATAAGATACACCTTTCGGACGCCACTTGAAGGAAGTCACTAAGTACCTGAACATAGGAATACCAAGCTTCACCTGGACCTACATCGCCACCCTACCAGAAGAGGAGCGCTGGATGATTCAAGTTCAAATTCCAGGAAGGACGTTCATGCCAGTCTTCGAGCCCATAGAGTTTTCCTTTGATGCACCAACCTAGAGTCTAGGAAGGAGCATGGCAGCCCACATCGCCATGGGACGCATTGGAGAAGTTTACCACAAGGATCTCAAGGATACTATCTACCAGATTTGTGGGCGCCGGGATGAGCAATGAGAAATCATCAGCACCAGGAAGGATAGATCCATTGCAGCTTTTATCCAGGAGTTAAACCAGCACATTCGTTGCTAGGAGAACCAGATGTGCGTAGGCATGATAGATCTGAAGAAGGCAATGACCAGGATCACGGAGCTGGAAGAAGAACTCAAGTCTACACGCGATGGATACGAGGAAGAGATGACGATACTCATGGAGAAGAATGACGATTTGACAAGGAAACTAGGAGTGTTCATGGCGACCCCGAGCCAGGAGGAGAAGACGATGATTCCATCTGTCCAGAGAACTACATCATCATGAACGACACCGACTCGGACCCCGACAATAGCAATGATGACTATGTTGATGAAGCTGGAGCAGATATCATGGAGTCTTCCATCGATCAATTTTTCTAGTCGACCACCATATCGGTAGTAGTATTTCCCCATGTATATAGTATAGCCCGAGCACTTTTGTAACGGTAGCTAGACCGGTAGTATGCCCTTGTTTGATTTGATTGAAGTGAAATTAATTGTGTTGTCTCATGAGCATATGGGTGGTGTTTTCCCTCTAGACATGTTTCTATTCTATTTTCTCATCTTTTCTAAACCTATCAGATGCCTCCAAGATGCGACAATGGATTTGCTTTCCCACCGGAGCTCACTCAGTTGATCCAGCAGCAGAATGCATTGATGCAGCTACTAGACCAGAATCAGAATCAGGGGAACAACAACAACAACAACCCACCACCACCACCACCTGTTGATCACTTAGCCCAGTTTCTAAGGCTGAATCCGCCGGTGTATTCTAGTAGCACCGAGCCAATTGTTGCAGATGATTGGCTCCGCAAGATTGGAAGGGAGTTGACCACTGCAGGATGCATAGATGCGGAGAGAGTGCGTTTTGTTGCACACCAGCTTGATGGACCCGCAACATCATGGTGGGAGAATTTCACAACCACTTACCCCATCAACACTGTCACATGGGATCAGTTCCAGCAGGCGTTTCGCACTGCCCACGTTTCAGCAGGAGCTATGGCCATGAAGAAGCGCGAGTTTCACCACTTGCGCCAAGGAGGACGTACAGTAGGCCAGTATGTGGATGATTTTAGTAAGCTAGCACGTTATGCCCCAGATGACGTTGCTACCGACACCGCTAAGCAGGAGAAGTTTCTAGAAGGACTGAATGATGAGCTGAGCATGCAGTTGATGGTGGCAAACTTCAACAACTACCAGGAGTTGGTAGATAAAGCGCTCATGATTGAAGGGAAGCAGCAGCAGATAGACAACTGCAAGAGGAAGTATGGACAATGGAAGTACAATTCGGGAGCTCATTAAAAATCCCGTTTTACCCCGAACTTGGGAGGATACCTTCGGCATAACCATGGAGGGATTCCGCACAACCATAGTGGCTCCAAGAATGGGAATGGGAATGGAGGAAGCAATGGTCAGAACTGTTCCAACCCAACAACGCTAGCAAAGAGGGATCTAAGCTACATTACCTGTTTCAAGTGCCAGAAGACTGGACATTATGCCACTGAATGTCCTGAAGCAAAGAATGGAAATGACAATGGAAGTTCTAGGAAGAAGCCCAACCCTTTCAACAAGGGACAAGTGAACCACGTTAGTGTGGAGGAGGTTGAAGCACATCCAGATGCAGTAATAGGTAAGTTTTTGGTTAAGACATTTACTGCAATTGTTCTTTTTGATACTGGTGCATCGCATTCATACATATCAAGGGGATTTGTGGATAAGTATAAATTGCCTACTAAGGTTCTTAGAACACCCATGTTAGTAAGCTCATCGGGAGCAGAGTATATGGCAAGTCAAGGATGTTTTTAGATGCCATTAACCATAGGTAGGCATGTATTCCCCTCGGATTTGATAATTTTGGAGTCGCCAGGATTGGATGTGATTCTGGGTATGGATTGGCTATCGATGTATGGAGGAAACATTGATTGCACCAGTAAGACGATTTTGCTCACCACCCCAGAAGGAAGAAGGATAAGGTACGTATCCCAGCATGTGCCGAAGAGGACTCAAGTAAATTCCTTATCAGGAGTTGTACAGGAGGAAGTACCAGTGGTGAAGGATTTCCCTGACGTATTTCCAGAGGAGTTGCCAGGCATGCCACCGGATAGAGACATTGAGTTTTTGATTGAACTGTTGCTAGGCACAGGGCCAATATCTAAGAGACTGTATAGGATGCCCGCAAAGGATTTGGAGGAGATTAAGAAGCAGATTAAGGAGTTACTAGATAAAGGCTATATTTTCCCAAGTTCGTCACCGTGGGGATCGCCAGTGCTTCTAGTGGAGAAGAAGGATGGATCGTTAAGGATGGTTGTTGTTTATCGTGGATTGAATGAAGTGACGATCAAGAACAAGTACCCACTGTTGATGATAAACGGTCTGTTTGACCAATTGCAAGGAGCTAAGGTATTTTCCAAGATCGATTTGCGATCGGGATACCACCAGCTGAAGATTCGAGAGCAGGATATACCTAAGACAGCTTTTACCACAAGGTACGGGCTATATGAGTATACCGTTATGTCATTTGGTCTGACTAACGCGCCTGCCCATTTCATGAACATGATGAACAAGGTGTTTATGGAGTTTTTGGATAAGTTCGTCGTGGTGTTCATTGATGACATATTAGTCTACTCGAAGAATGAAGAACAACATCAGGAACATTTGCGTTTGGTACTTGGGAAGCTCAGAGAACATCAGCTATATGCCAAGTTCAGCAAGTGTGAATTTTGGTTGAAAGAAGTTGGATTCCTCGGACATGTGATATACGGAGAAGGAATAGCAGTAGACCCCATCAAGGTTATCACCGTGACAAATTGGGAAGCACCCACAACAGTTGGAGAGATCCGGAGTTTTCTGGGACTCGCAGGATACTACAGGAGGTTCATTGAGAATTTCTCCAAGATTGCAAAGCCCATGACAGAACTGTTGAAGAAGGATACCAAGTTCAATTGGATCGAGGAATGTGAGGCCAGTTTTCATGAGTTGAAGAAACGCTTGGTTACAGCTCCAGTGTTGATTCTTCCAGATCAATGCAAGGATTACCAGGTGTATTACGACGCTTCTCGTCGAGGACTTGGAGCAGTGCTTATGCAGGATGGAAGAATTGTCTCATATGCCTCAAGATAGCTTAAAACACATGAGCTAAATTATGCTACACATGATTTGGAGTTAGCAGCCGTAGTGCATGCATTGAAGACGTGGAGACATTTTCTCATTGGAAATCACTACGAGGTGTACACAGATCACAAGAGCTTGAAGTATATCTTCACGCAAAAGGAGCTGAATCTTAGGCAAAGGAGATGGTTGGAGCTCATCAAAGATTATGATATGAAGCTGCATTATCACCCCAGAAAGGCTAATGTTGTAGCTGATGCATTGAGTCGCAAGAGCCATGTTAATACCCTCTTGACTAGAGAGTTACCCAAGGAGTTAGCAGAGGACCTTCCTGAGCTATGTTTGGAAATAGTTCTGAGAGGCTATGTAGCAGCGTTGGAAGTTCAGTCTACTTTGATGACTAACATCAGAGAAGCTCACAAGACAGACAAGGAGATTGCCGAGATTAAGGAAATAATGAGCAAAGGAAAAGCTAAGGGATTTCGTGAGGACGAACACGATACCCTATGGTTTGAGGACCGCATTTATGTTCCCAATGATCCGGAGATCAGGAAATTGATACTACAGGAGGCCCATGATTCACCATACTCGATTCACCTAGGAAACACCAAGATGTATCTGGATTTGAAGGACAGTTTTTGGTGGACCAGTATGAAGAAAGATATTGCTGAGTGCCGTGGTTCTAAGACTGACAGTAGAAAGGGGGGTCAGGTAGGGAGAGGCAAGATCTCAACTATGGTGAAGGTGTACACACGAGGTTTACGAGTTCAGGCCCTTCTCGGTGGAAGTAACAGTCCTACGTCTCGGTGCCCGGAGGCGGTTGATTGGATTATGTGTGTGATATTACAGGGGGTGCGAACTCTTGTGCCAGAGGAGGGGGTGGCTTATATAGAGTACGCCAGGACCTCCACCGTCCTCCATTACAAGGGACTTAATGTACATAAAGTGGGGGCGTTACTAGTAACGCCAGCCTTAAGTGTTGTTAATGACCTTAAAGACTACAGAGTGAATGCCTGTCCGATGTAACGCTGAATGACTCCTGGTCTTTGGTAGGTCGAGTGATTATCTAGATGGTTGAGCGACGGTAGGGAGGAGGACTCCCAAGTGACATTTATTGGGGATCGTTGTAGAAAATAAAAAATTTCTACGCATCACCAAGATCAATCTATGGAGTCATCTAGTAACGAGAGAGATGGGAGTGCATCTACATACCCTTGTAGATCGCGAGCGGAAGCATTCAAGAGAACGGGGTTGATGGAGTCGTACTCGTCGTGATCCAAATCACCGAAGATCCTAGTGCCGAACGGACGGCACCTCCGCGTTCAACACACGTACAGAGCGGAGACATCTCCTGCTCCTTGATCTAGCAAGGAGGAGGGAGAGGTTGAGGAAGAGAGCTCCAGCAGCAGCACGACGGAGTGGTGGTGGTGGAGAGGCAGTACTCCGGCAGGGCTTCGCCAAGCTCTTAACGGAGGAGGAGAGGTGTTGGGGAGGGGAGGGGCTGCGCCTTGGATGTGGTGCGCAGCCTTCCCCTCGCCCCTCTATTTATAGGGGAAGGGGGAAGGGGGACGGCCCCCTCTAGATGAGATCTAGAGGGGGGGTAAGGGGAGGGGGCTTGCCCCCAAGCAAGGGGGGCGCCCCCTCTAGGGTTCCCCCCCAACCCTAGGCGCATGGGCCCAAGGGGGGTGCGCCCAGCCCCCTAGGGGCTGGTTCCCTGCCCACTACAGCCCATGAGGCCCTCCGAGAGAGGTGGCCCCTCCCGGTGGACCCCCGGAACCCCTCCGGTGGCCCCGGTACAATACCGATAAGCTCCCGAACTTTTCCGGTGACCGTATGACAACTTCCCATATATAAATCTTCACCTCCGGACCATTCCGGAACTCCTCGTGACGTCCGGGATCTCATACGGGACTCCGAACAACATTCAGTAATCACTCACAAGTCTTCCTAATAACCCTAGCGTCACCGAACCTTAAGTGTGTAGACCCTACGGGTTCGGGAATCATGCAGACATGACCGAGACAGCTCTCCGCCCAATAACCAACAACAGGATCTGGATACCCATGTTGGCTCCCACATGTTCCATGATGATCTCATCGGATGAACCACGATGTCGAGGATTCAAGTAATCCCGTATACAATTCCCTTTGTTAATCGGTACGTTACTTGCCCGAGATTCGATCGTCGGTATCCCAATACCTCGTTCAATCTCGTTACCGACAAGTCACTTTACTCGTCACGTAATGCATGCTCCCATGACCAACCACTTGGTCACATTGAGCTCATTATGATGATGCATTACCGAGTGGGCCTAGAGATACCTCTCCGTCATACGGAGTGACAAATCCCAGTCTCGATCCGTGTCAACCCAATAGACACTTTCGGAGATACATGTAGTATACCTTTATAGCCACCCAGTTACGTTGTGACGTTTGGTACACCCAAAGCACTCCTACGGTATCCGGGAGTTACACGATCTCATGGTCTAAGGAAATGATACTTGACATTTAGAAAAGCTCTAGCAAACGAACTACACGATCTTGTGCTATGCTTAGGATTGGGTCTTGTCCATCACATCATTCTCCTAATGATGTGATCTCGTTATCAATGACATCCAATGTCCATAGTCAGGAAACCATGACTATCTATTGATCAACGAGCTAGTCAACTAGAGGCTCACTAGGGACATGTTGTGGTCTATGTATTCACACATGTATTACGATTTCCGGATAACACAATTATAGCATGAATAATAGACAATTATCATGAACAAGGAAATATAATAATAATCATTTTGTTATTGCCTCTAGGGCATATTTCCAACAGTCTCCCACTTGCACTAGAGTCAATAATCTAGTTACATTGTGAGTTCTGGAGTTGATCATGTTTTGCTCGCGGAACAGGTTTAGTCAACGGATCTGCGACATTCAGATCCATATGCACTTTGCAAATATCTATGTCTCCATCTTGAACATTTTCACGAATGTAGTTGAAGCGACGCTTGATGTGCCTGGTCTTCTTGTGAAACCTAGGCTCCTTGGCAAGGGCAATAGCTCCAGTGTTGTCATAGAAGAGAGTGATCGGCCCCGACGCATTGGGTATGACTCCTAGGTTGGTGATGAACTCCTTCATCCATATTGCTTCATGCGCTGCCTCCGAGGCTGCCATGTACTCCGCTTCACATGTAGATCCCGCCACGACGCTTTGCTTGCAACTGTACCAGCTTACTGCCCCACCATTCAAAATATACACGTATCCGGTTTGTGACTTAGAGTCATCCAGATCTGTGTCGAAGCTAGCATTGACGTAACCCTTTATGACGAGCTCTTCGTCACCTCCATAAATGAGAAACATCTCCTTAGTACTTTTCAGGTACTTCAGGATATTCTTGACCGCTGCCCAGTGTTCCATGCCGGGATTACTTTGGTACCTTCCTACCAAACTTACGACAAGGTTTACATCAGGTCTGGTACACAGCATGGCATACATAATAGACCCTATAGCCGAGGCATAGGGGATGACACTCATCTTTTCTCTATCTTCTGTCGTGGTCGGGCATTGAGCCGAGCTCAATTTCACACCTTGCAACACAGGCAAGAACCCCTTCTTGGATTGATCCATATTGAACTTCTTAAATATCTTATCAAGGTATGTGCTTTGTGAAAGACCTATGAGGCATCTCGATCTATCTCTATAGATCTTGATGCCTAATATGTAAGCGGCTTCTCCAAGGTCCTTCATTGAAAAACACTTACTCAAGTAGGCCTTAATGTTGTGCAAAAGTTATATATCATTTCCCATCAAAAGTATGTCATCTACATATAATATGAGAAATGCTACAGAGCTCCCACTCACTTTCTTGTAAATGCAAGCTTCTCCATAAGTCTGCATAAACCCAAACGCTTTGATCATTTCATCAAAGCGAATGTTCCAACTCCGAGATGCTTGCACCAGCCCATAGATGGAGTGCTGGAGCTTGCATACCTTGTTAGCATTCTTAGGATCGACAAAATCTTCCGGCGGCATCATATACAATTCTTCCTTAAGATAGCCGTTAAGGAATGCCGTTCTGACGTCCATTTGCCATATCTCATAATCATAGTATGCGGCAATTGCTAACATAATTTGGACGGACTTCAGCTTCGCTACGGGAGAGAAAGTCTCATCATAGTCAACTCCTTGAACTTGCCGATAACCCTTAGCGACAAGTCGAGCTTTATAGATGGTAACATTGCCATCCGCGTCCGTCTTCTTCTTAAAGATCCATTTGTTTTCTATCGCTCGCCGATCATCGGGCAAGTCTGTCAAAGTCCATACTTTGTTTTCATACATGGATCCTATCTTGGATTGCATGCCTTCTAGCCATTTATTGGAATCTGGGCCCGCCATTGCTTCTTCATAGTTCGAAGGTTCACCGTTGTCTAACAACATGATTTCCACGACAGGGTTGCCATACCATTCTAGTGTGGAACGTGTCCTTGTGGACCTTCGAAGTTCAGTAGCAACTTGATCCGAAGTACCTTGATCATCATCATTAACTTCCTCTCTAGTTGATGCAGGCACCACAGGAACATCTTCCTGAGCTGCGCTACTTTCCGGTTCAAGAGGCAGTACTTCATCGAGTTCTACTTTCCTCCCACTTATTTCTTTCGAGAGAAACTCTTTCTCCAGAAAGGACCCGTTCTTGGCAACAAAGATCTTGCCTTCGGATCTAAGGTAGAAGGTATACCCAATGGTTTCCTTAGGGTATCCTATGAAGACGCATTTTTCCGACTTGGGTTCGAGCTTTTCAGGTTGAAGTTTCTTGACATAAGCATCGCATCCCTAAACTTTTAGAAACGACAGCTTAGGTTTCTTCCCAAACCATAATTCATACGGTGTCGTCTCAACGGATTTAGAAGGTGCCCTATTTAAAGTGAATGTAGCTGTCTCTAGAGTGTATCCCCAAAATGACTGTGGTAAATCGGTGAGTGACATCATAGATCGCACCATATCCAATAGAGTGCGATTACGACGTTCGGACACGCCGTTACACTGAGGTGTTCCAGGCGGCATGAGTTGTGAAACGATTCCACATTTCCTTAAGTGCGTACCAAATTCGTGACTTAAATATTCTCCTCCACGATCTGATCGTAAGAACTTTATTTTTCGATCACGTTGATTCTCTACCTCATTCTAAAATTCCTTGAACTTTTCAAAGGTCTCAGACTTGTGTTTCATCAAGTAAACATACCCATATCTACTCAAGTCATCTGTGAGGGTGAGAACATAACGATAGCCACCGCGAGCCTCAACGCTCATTGGACCGCACACATCAGTATGTATAATTTCCAATAAGTTGGTTGCTCGCTCCATTGTTCTGGAGAACGGAGTCTTGGTCATTTTACCCATGAGGCATGGTTCGCACGTGTCAAATGATTCGAAATCAAGAGACTCCAAAAGTCCATCTGTATGGAGCTTCTTCATGCGTTTGACACCAATGTGACCAAGGCGACAGTGCCACAGATATGTGGGACTATCATTATCAATCTTACATCTTTTGGTATTCACACTATGAATATGTGTAACATCACGTTCGAGATTCATTAAGAATAAACCATTGACCAGCGGGGCATGACCATAAAACATATCTCTCATATAAATAGAACAACCATTATTCTCGGATTTAAATGAGTAGCCATCTCGTATTAAACGAGATCCAGATACAATGTTCATGCTCAAAGCTGGCACTAAATAACAATTATTGAGGTTTAAAACTAATCTCGTAGGTAAATGTAGAGGTAGCGTGCCGACGGCGATCACATCGACCTTGGAACCATTCCCGACGCGCATCGTCACCTCGTCCTTTGCCAGTCTCCGTTTGTCGGTGTCAAAATCGGCGGATCTCGGGTAGGGGGTCCCGAACTGTGCGTCTAGGCAGATGGTAACAGGAGACAAGGGACACGATGTTTTTACCCAGCTTCGGGCCCTCTCGATGGAGGTAAAACCCTACTCCTGCTTGATTAATATTGATGTTATGGGTAGTACAAGAGTTGATCTACCACGAGATCAGAGAGGCTAAACCCTAGAAGCTAGCCTATGGTATGATTGTTGTTCGTCCTACGGACTAAACCTCTCCGGTTTATATAGACATCGGAGAGGGCTAGGGTTACACAGAGTCGGTTACAATGGGGAGATCTTCATATCGTATCACCAAGCTTGCCTTCCATGCCAAGGAAAGTCCTATCCGGACATGGGAGGAAGTCTTCAATTTTGTATCTTTATAGTCCGGGAGTCCGGCCAAAGGTCATAGTGTGGCCATCCGGACACCCCCTAATCCAGGACTCCCTTAGTAGCCCCTGAACCAGGCTTCAATGACGATGAGTCTGGCGCGCAAATTTGTCTTCGGCATTGCAAGGCGGGTTCCTCCTCCGAATACTTCATAGAAGATGTTGAACACAAGGATAGTGTCCGGCTCTGTAAAATAAGTTCCACATACCACCATAGAGAGAATAATATCTGCACAAATCTAATCTGCTGACGTATTCCGCAGCATGACGTCATGCCACAGCCAAGCCTTCATTCGAATCGTTTTACTGTCCCACCTCAGCGTGTTCAGCGAGGCGGTTTCCTTGGCACGTCTTGTCAAAGCAGAGATCGTGTCCCCTTATTCCGGGATTCTCATCAATACGGGCGTGGGTAACCCAACCGCGCCATCAATCACGGCGCTTGGGAGATAAGCGAGCTTTACTAGGCTGGTGGGGGCACGCTGTTTCGGCCGCCCATATAAGGGGATAAGAGTTCACCCTTTCAATCTACGCCTTCTTCCTCCTTTGATTATCATTTCCGCGCACTCGAGCTCCAGCACCCAAGTCCGCACTTCCCACCTCAACCTTCTCCAATCATGTCCGGAGAGGGAGGTAGATGGATGGCCTCCATCGTCACGGAGGGGCACATCAAAAAGTTGAGGAAAGCCGGATACTTGTCTAACGACATCGCGCACCGGCTCCCAGATGAGGGGCAACTCATCCCCACCCCTAGGCCCCATGAGAGGGTCGTGTTTCTCCCCCATTTCCTCTGTGGACTGGGCTTTCCTCTTCACCCATTTGTCCGGGGGCTCATGTTCTACTACGGCCTGGATTTCCACGATCTGGCCCCGAACTTCATCCTCAACATCTTGGCGTTTATCGTCGTGTGTGAGCTGTTCCTCCGCATCCAACCCCACTTTGGCTTATGGATGAAGACCTTTAATGTCAAGCCGAAGGTTATGGGCGGCCGACAAGCGGAGTGTGGAGGCGCCATGGTAGGCAAGATGGCCAACGTCACATGGCTCGGGGGCTCCTTTGTGGAAACCATCAAAGGGTGGCAATCGGGGTGGTTCTACATCACCGAGCCGCGTGACCCTGAGTGGGCAGCGGCCCCCGAATTCCAATCTGGCATTCCCACACGACTCACATCTTGGAAAGAGACGGGCCTGTTGTGGGGTAATCCGAAAGAGGTGACCGGACTCCAAACCTGCGTCCAAGACCTGGTAAACAAGAAGGTCAAACTTGTCAATATAGTCCAGGCCATGCTATTCAGTCGGATCCTCCCGTGCCAATGACGGGCCTTTAACTTCGTGGAGTTCGACCCAGCCCAGCACCAGACTTTGTCCAGGCTCTTCGACACAAAGCACGAGGATGCCTGGAAGGTGCTATTCAAGAGCTCCAAGGTCTCCCCTCCCGTCACCGAGGATCACGGATTTTGCGCTAAGCGCCCAGCTACCGAAGTAAGCTTGTCTTTATCCTTTACCGGACACTTGATTTTCATAGTTTGACTCTATGCAGGATCTAAACTCCCGCTCCTTTGACAGGACTGGAAGAGGACGTCCGAGCAGTTTGACTGTCCGGCCCCTTTGCCCGAAGGCCCAGCAGATGCACGCTTGACGAAGCTGCTGGTTCCGGCACCTCATGTGGTGCTGGAAAAGAAGGCCAAGAAGAAGGCCACGGGGACTCGAAAGAGTTCCCGACGCCTAGTGGTGTCAGATTCATCGCCCGACAACCCCGAATCGCCCTCCGCCTCCGAGGAAGAAGAAACCTCCCCCCTCCAGCGGGGGAAGGAAAGAACAGGAAGGCCGCCCCAACTGGGGAGGCCGGAGGTGTTGGGGAACGTAGCAGAAATTCAAAATTTTCTTACGTGTCACCAAGATCTATCTATGGAGAGACCAGCAACGAGTAGAAAGAGAGTGCATCTACATACCCTTGTAGATCGCTAAGCGGAAGCATTCAAGTGAACGGGGTTGATGGAGTCGTACTCGTCGTGATTCAAATCACCGATGATCCTAGTGCCGAACGGACGGCACCTCCGCGTTCAACACACGTACAGCCCGGTGACGTCTCCCACGCCTTGATCCAGAAAGGAGAGAGGGAGAGGTTGAGGAAGACTCCGTCCAGCAGCAGCACAATGGCGTGGTGGTGGTGGAGGAGCGTGGCAATCCTGCAGGGCTTCGCCAAGCACCGCGAGAGAGGAGGAGCACTTGGGAGAGGGAGGGCTGCGCCAGGGGCAAGGGTGAAGCTCCCATGCGCCTCCCCACTATATATAGGGGTGGAGGGGGCTGGTTTCTTTCCCTCCAAGTCCATTGGGGCGTTGGCAAAGGTGGGAGGAAAGAAATCCCATCATTTCCTTCCCCACCGATTGCTATCCCCCCTTTTTAGGGATCTTGATCTTATCCCTTTGGGATATGATCTTATTCCTTCTAAGGGGGGATCTTGGTGCGCCTTGACCAGGGGTGCGGGGCCTTTCCCCCACTACCCACGTTCATGTGGGTCCCCCCATGCAGGTGGGCCCCACTCCGGAACCTTCTAGAACCTTCCCGGTACAATACCAAAAAATCCCGAACATTTTTCGGTGGCCAAAATAGGACTTCCCATATATAAATCTTTACCTCCGGACCATTCCAGAACTCCTCGTGACGTCCGGGATCTCATCCGGGACTCCGAACAACATTCGGTAACCACATACAAACTTCCTTTATAACCCTAGCGTCATCGAACCTTAAGTGTGTAGACCCTACGGGTTCGGGAGACATGCAGACATGACCGAGACGTTCTCCGGTCAATAACCAACAGCGGGATCTGGATACCCATGATGGCTCCCACATGTTCCACGATGATCTCATCGGATGAACCACGATGTCAAGGATTTAATCAATCCCGTATTCAATTCCCTTTGTCTATCGGTATGTTACTTGCCCGAGATTCGATCGTCGGTATCCAATACCTTGTTCAATCTCGTTACCGGCAAGTCACTTTACTCGTTCCGTAACACATCATCCCGTGATCAACTCCTTGGTCACATTGCGCATATGATGATGTCCTACTGAGTGGGCCCAGAGATACCTCTCCGTTTACACGGAGTGACAAATCCCAGTCTCGATCCGCATAAAACAATAGATACTTTCGGAGATACCTGTAGTGCACCTTTATAGTCACCCAGTTACGTTGTGACGTTTGATACACCCAAAGCACTCCTACGGTATCCAGGAGTTACACGCTCTCATGGTCGAAGGAAGAGATACTTGACATTGGCAAAGCTCTAGCAAATGAACTACACGATCTTTTGTACTAGTCTTAGGATTGGGTCTTGTCCATCACATCATTCTCCTAATGATGTGATCCCGTTATCAACGACATCCAATGTCCATAGCCAGGAAACCATGACTATCTGTTGATCACAACGAGCTAGTCAACTAGAGGCTCACTAGGGACATATTGTGGTCTATGTATTCACACGTGTATTACGATTTCCGGATAATACAGTTATAGCATGAATAAAAGACAATTATCATGAACAAGGAAATATAGTAATAACACTTTTATTATTGCCTCTAGGGCATATTTCCAACAGTCTCCCACTTGCACTAGAGTCAATAATCTAGTTCACATCGCCATGTGATTAACACTCACAGGTCACATCGCCATGTGACTAATACCCAAGAGTTTTAGGTTTGATCATGTTGCTTGTGAGAGAGGTTTTAGTCAACGGGTCCGAACCTTTCAGATCCGTGTGTGCTTTACAAATCTCTATGTCATCTCCTAGATGTAGCTACCACGCTCTATTTGGAGCTATTCCAAATAACTGTTCTACTTGGAGCTATTCTAAATTGTTGCCCCATAATACGTATCCGGTATCTCTTCTTAGAGCTATCCAGATAGGTGTTAAGCTTGCATCGACGTAACCTTTACGACGAACTCTTTTACCACCTCCATAATCGAGAAAATTCCTTAGTCCACTAGTTACCAAGGATAACTTTGACCGCTGTCTGTGATCCATTCATGGATCACTCTTGTACCCCTTGACTGACTCATGGCAAGGCACACTTCAGGTGCGGTACTCAGCATGGCATACTGTAGAGCCTATGTCTTAAGCATAGGGGACGACCTTCGTCCTCTCTATTCTGCCGAGGTCGAGCTTTAAGTCTTAACTTCGTACCTTACAACTCAGGCAAGAACTCCTTCTTTGACTGGTCCATCTTGAACACCTTCAAGATCATGTCAAGGTATGTGCTCATTTGAAAGTATTATTAAGCATTTTGATCTATCCTTATAGATCTTGATGCTCAATGTTCAAGTAGCTTAATCCAGGCTTTCCATTGAAAAACACTTTCCAAATAACCCTATATGCTTTCCAGAAATTCTACGTCATTTCTGATCAACAATATGTCAACAACATATACTCATCAGAAATTCTATAGTGCTCCCACTCACTTCTTTGGAAATACAAGTTTCTCATAAACTTTGTACAAACCCAAAATCTTTGATCATCATCAAAGCATACATTCCAACTCCGAGATGCTCACTCCAGTCCTTAGAAGGATTGCTGGAGCTTTGCATACTTATTAGCATCTTACGGGATTGACAAAACCTTCCGGTTGTATCACATACAACCTTTCCTCAAGAAAATCGTCGAGGAAACAGTGTTTTGACATCCTATCTGCAAGATTTCATAAATAATGCAGTAATCGCTAATATAATTCCAACAGACTCTTAGCATCGCTACGAGTGAGAAAATCTCATCGTAGTCAACTCCTTGAACTTGTCGGAAAACATCTTAACGACAAGTCGAGCTTTCTTAATGGTGACATTTACCATCATTGTCCGTCTTCCTTTTGAAATCCATCTATACTCATTAGCCTTACGACCATCGAGCCGTTCTGCCAAAGTCTACACTTTGTTTTCATACATGGATCCTCTCTCGGATTTTATGGCCTCAAGCCATTTATCGGAATCCGGGCCCACCATCGCTTCTCCATAGCTCGTAGGTTCATTGTTGTCTAGCAACATGACCTTCAAGACAGGATTACGTACCACTCTGAAGTAGTACGCATCCTTGTCATCCTACGAGGTTTGGGAGTGACTTGATCCGAAGTTTCATGATCAATATCATAAGCTTCCACTTCAATTGGTGTAGGTGCCACAGGAACAACTCCCTGTGCCCTGTCACACACTAGTTGAAGAGACAGTTCAATAACCTCATCAAGTCTCCACCATCCTCCCACTCAATTCTTTCGAGAGAAACTTTTCCTCGAGAAAGGACCCGATTCTAGAAACAATCCATATTGCTTTCGGATCTGAATTAGGAGGTATACCCAACTGTTTTGGGTTTCCTATGAAGATGCATTTTATCCGCTTTGGGTTCAAGCTTATCAACCTGAAACTTTTTCATATAAGCGTCGCAGCCCCAAACTTTTAAGAAACGACAACTTAGGTTTCTCTAAACCATAATTCATACGGTGTCATCTCATCGGAATTACGTGGTGCCCTATTTTAAAGTGAATGTGGTTGTCTCTAATGCCTAACCCATGAACGATAGTGGTAATTTGATAAGAGACATCATGGTACGCACCATATCCAATAGGGTGCAACTATGATGTTCGGACACACCATCACATTATGGTGTTCCAGGCGGTATTAATTGCGAAACAATTTTCACAATGTCTTAATTGTGTGCCAAAACTCGTAACTCAGATATTCATCTCTATGATCATATCATAGACATTTTATCCTCTTGTCACAATGATCTGCTACTTCACTCTGAAATTACTTGAACCATTCAATAATTCAGACTTGTGTTTCATCAAGTAAATATACTCAACATTTACTCGAATCATCTGTGAAGTAAGAACATAATGATATTCACTGCATGCCTCATCACTCATTCGACTGCACACATCAAAATGTGTTACTTCCAACAAGTTGCTATCTTGTTCCATCTTACTGAAAATGAGGCTTTTCAGTCATCTTGCCCATGTGGTATGATTTGCATATCTCAAGTGATTCAAAATCAAGTGAGTCCGAACGATCCATTTGCATGGAGTTTCTTCATGCATATACACCAATAGACATGGTTCGCATGTCTCAAACTTTTCAAAAACGAGTGAGTCCAAAGATCCATCAACATGGAGCTTCTTCATGCGTTTTATACCATTATGACTTACATGGCAGTGCCACAAGTAAGTGGTACTATCATTACTATCTTATATCTTTTGGCATGAAAATGTGTATCACTACGACCGAGATTCAATAAACCATTCCTTTAGGTGCAAGACCATTGAAGGTATTATTCAAAAACAGAGTAACCATTATTCTCCTTAAATGAATAACCGTATTGCGATAGACATAATCCAATCATGTCTATGCTCAACGCAAACACCAATCTCGGTGGTAGAGGGAGCGTGCGATGCTTGATCATATCAACCTTGGAAACACTTCCAACATATATTGTCAGCTCACCTTTAGCTAGTCTCCGTTTATTCCGTAGCTTTTATTTCGAGTTACTAACACTTAGCAACCGAACCGGTATCCAATACCCTGGTGCTACTAGGAGTACTAGTAAAGTACACATTAACATAATGTATATCCAATATACTTCTATCGACCTTGCCAGCCTTCTCATCTACCAAGTATCTAGGGTAATGCTGCTCCAGTGGTTGTTCCCCTTATTACAGAAGCACTTAGTCTCGGGTTTGGGTTCAACCTTGGGTTTCTTCACTAGAGCAGCAGCTGAATTGCCGTTTCATGAAGTACCCCTTTGTTCCCTTGCCCTTCTTGAAACTAGTGGTTTCACCAACCATCAACAATTGATGCTCCTTCTTGATTTCTACTTTCGCGGTGTCAAACATCATGAATATTTCAAGGATCATCATATCTATCCCTGATATGTTATAGTTAATCACGAAGCTCTAGCAGCTTGGTGGCAATGACTTTGGGGAAACATCACTATCTCATCTGGAGGATCAACTCCCACTCGATTCAAGTGATTGTTGTGCTCAGACAATCTGAGCACAAGCTCAACGATTGAGCTTTTCTCCCTTAGTTTGCAGGCTAAGAAAATCGTCGGAGGTCTTATACCTCTTGACGTGGGCACGAGCCTGAAATCCCAATTTCAGCCCTTGAAACATCTCATATGTTCCGCGACGTTTCGAAAACGTCTTTGGTGCCTCTACTTAAACCATTTAATTGAACTATCACGTAGTTATCAAAACGTGTATGTCCGATGTTCGCAACATCGACAAACGACGTTGGGGTTCAGCACACTGAGCGGTGCATTAAGGACATAAGCTTTCTACTGATCGCATAATCGCTACTATCAACTTTCAACTATATTTTCTCTAGGAACATATCTAAACATTGGAACTAAAGCGCGAGCTTACGACATAATTTGCAAAAGGTCTTTTGACTATGTTCAGGATAATTAAGTTCATCTTATGAACTCCCACTTAGATAGACATCCCTCTGGTCATCTAAGTGATCACATGATCCGAGTCAACTAGGCCGTGTCCGATCATCACGTGAGACGGACTAGTCATCATCGGTGAACATCTTCATGTTGATCGTATCTACCATACGACTCATGCTCGACCTTTCGGTCTCCGTGTTCTGAGGCCATGTCTGCACATGCTAGGCTCGTCAAGTTAACCCTAAGTGTTTTCGCTGTGTAAAACTGTCTTACACCCGTTGTATGTGAACGTAAGAATCCATCACACCCGATCATCACGTGGTGCTTAGAAGCGACGAACTGTAGCAACGGTGCACAGTTAGGGGAGAACACTTCTTGAAATTTTGTAAGGGATCATCTTATTTACTACCGTCATCCTAAGCAAACAAGATGCATAAACATGATAAACATCACATGCAATCAAATAGTGACATGATATGGCCAATATCATTTTGCTCCTTTTGATCTTCATCTTCGGGGCTCCATGATCATCATCGTCACCGGCACGACACCATGATCTCCATCATCATGATCTCCATCATCGTGTCTTCATGAAGTTGTCACGCCAATGACTACTTCTACTTCTATGACTAACGCGTTTAGCAATAAAGTAAAGTAGTTTACATGGTGTTCTTCAATGACACGCAGGTCATACAATAAATAAAGACAACTCCTATGGCTCCTGCCGGTTGTCATACTCATCGACATGCAAGTCGTGAATCCTATTACAAGAACATGATCAATCTCATACATCACATATTATTCATCACATTCTTCTTGGCCATATCACATCACATAGCATACCCTGCAAAAACAAGTTAGACGTCCTCTAATTGTTGTTGCATGTTTTACGTGGCTGCTATGGGTTTCTAGCAAGAACGTTTCTTACCTACGTAAGACCACAACGTGATATGCCAATTGCTATTTACCCTTCATAAGGACCCTTTTCATCAAATCCGTTCCGACTAAAGTGGGAGAGACTGGCACCCGCTAGCCACCTTATGCACCAAGTGCATGTCAATCGGTGGAACCTGTCTCACGTAAGAGTACGTGTAAGGTCGGTCCGGGCCGCTTCATCCCACAATACCGTCGAAACAAGATTGGACTAGTAACGGTAAGCATATTGAACAACATCAACGCCCACAACTACTTTGTGTTCTACTCGTGCAAAGAATCTACGCAATAGACCTAGCTCATGATGCCACTGTTGGGGAACGTAGCAGAAATTCAAAATTTTCTTACGTGTCACCAAGATCTATCTATGGAGAGACCAGCAACGAGTAGAAAGAGAGTGCATCTACATACCCTTGTAGATCGCTAAGCGGAAGCATTCAAGTGAACGGGGTTGATGGAGTCGTACTCGTCGTGATTCAAATCACCGATGATCCTAGTGCCGAACGGACGGCACCTCCGCGTTCAACACACGTACAGCCCGGTGACGTATCCCACACCTTGATCCAGCAAGGAGAGAGGGAGAGGTTGAGGAAGACTCCATCCAGCAGCAGCACAACGGCGTGGTGGTGGTGGAGGAGCGTGGCAATCCTGCAGGGCTTCGCCAAGCACCGCGAGAGAGGAGGAGCACTTGGGAGAGGGAGGGCTGCGCCAGGGGCAAGGGTGAAGCTCCCATGCACCTCCCCACTATATATAGGGGTGGAGGGGGCTGGTTTCTTGCCCTCCAAGTCCATTGGGGCGTTGGCAAATGTGGGAGGAAAGAAATCCCATCATTTCCTTCCCCACCGATTGCTATCCCACCTTTTTAGGGATCTTGATCTTATCCCTTTGGGATATGATCTTATTCCTTCTAAGGGGGGATCTTGGTGCGCCTTGACCAGGGGTGTGGGGCCTTGCCCCCACTACCCACGTTCATGTGGGCCCCCCCATGCAGGTGGGCCCCACTCCGGAACCTTCTAGAACCTTCCCGGTACAATACCGAAAAATCCCAAACATTTTCCGGTGGCCAAAATAGGACTTCCCATATATAAATCTTTACCTCCGGACCATTCCAGAACTCCTCGTGACGTCCGGGATCTCATCCGGGACTCCGAACAACATTCGGTAACCACATACAAACTTCCTTTATAACCCTAGCGTCATCGAACCTTAAGTGTGTAGACCCTACGGGTTCGGGAGACATGCAGACATGACCGAGACGTTCTCCGGTCAATAACCAACAGCGGGATCTGGATACCCATGATGGCTCCCACATGTTCCACGATGATCTCATCGGATGAACCACGATGTCAAGGACTTAATCAATCCCGTATTCAATTCCCCTTGTCTATCGGTATGTTACTTGCCCGAGATTCGATCGTCGGTATCCAATACCTTGTTCAATCTCGTTACCGGCAAGTCACTTTACTCGTTCCGTAACACATCATCCCGTGATCAACTCCTTGGTCACATTGCGCATATGATGATGTCCTACCGAGTGGGCCCAGAGATACCTCTCCGTTTACACGGAGTGACAAATCCCAGTCTCGATCCGCATAAAACAATAGATACTTTCGGAGATACCTGTAGTGCACCTTTATAGTCACCCAGTTACGTTGTGACGTTTGATACACCCAAAGCACTCCTACGGTATCCAGGAGTTACACGCTCTCATGGTCGAAGGAAGAGATACTTGACATTGGCAAAGCTCTAGCAAATGAACTACACGATCTTTTGTGCTAGTCTTAGGATTGGGTCTTGTCCATCACATCATTCTCCTAATGATGTGATCCTGTTATCAACGACATCCAATGTCCATAGCCAGGAAACCATGACTATATGTTGATCACAACGAGCTAGTCAACTAGAGGCTCACTAGGGACATATTGTGGTCTATGTATTCACACGTGTATTACGATTTCCGGATAATACAGTTATAGCATGAATAAAAGACAATTATCATGAACAAGGAAATATAATAATAATACTTTTATTATTGCCTGTAGGGCATATTTCCAACAGGAGGGTCCAAGAAGGGGAAGACCCTTCTTCCGGACTACGCCTCCGATGCCGATGACGGCGGAGAGGAATGGCCATCCAGGGCCAAGCCCCTGGCAAAATCGTAAGTATCCGGATACCGAAATAACTTATGGCGTTCCTCTATTGTACAGTACCTTCTGACGCCGAATTCAATCATGTAGTCCACCCAAGGCTCAGCTCGGCGATTCGTCGAGCGGCTCCCTGGATTCATCGGATGTGAATAGCGCTTCACTTTCGACGGCCTCCTCCCCTCGCCCTACGGACGATGCCGAGGTGGAGTCCCAAAAGGGGCTAAACCAGGAGGAGGTGGTCCTGGAGGCTCCGCAAGGCGACCTCCCGGACTCCAGGCCCAAAGGGGATGAAGCCCCAGAGGGATCTAAGTCCGGCCCTGGGCCGGACACCGTTCCGGAACCTTCAGTGATTCCGGAGTCCGGTAGGCGCCACCCTCGCAAGAAGGGCAAGCCTACAACACCGGTGGCCTCCGTCCAACCGGAGGCGCCGGACAATTTGCTGGAGGTGCTTAACGGCGCCTCCATCGACGAGGAGCACCGCACTATTATGAGTGCGGTGATTTAGAAGGTTCAGTCCGCCAAGAGCGGGCTGACAGAAGCCTGTACCAGCCTTCTAACAGGCTTTGAGGTATGTATTTAAAAATAAAAATGTTACCGCATAGACAGTAGCCCCTGATGCTCAGTTTGGTGTTCGGAAAGAAAAGCCGGACTAAGGATCGAAAAAAGATATACGCAGGAGTCTAACATAAATATGTCAATATGGGAATGCAGGTTGCGCTGCTGACCTCTGCCGCACTAACTGCGGAGGTCAATGCAATGAAGCAGAGCCTCGAGCGGTCCGAGAACGAGCTCGGCCGTGCCAAGAAGCAGCTCGAGGACAAGGAAGGTATGTAATACCTTATGTAAGTATATAAAAAATACCTAGTTTCAAATAATGACAGGACCAACGTGAATGTTGCAGGGGCCACAACCGAGGTGGCGACCCTGAAGGAAGCGCTTTCCAAGGCTGAAGACAATGCGGCCATGGAGCGCTCCGAGCGAGAAAAACAAGAGGCGCAGGTGGCGGAGGTTTGGCAAGAGCTCGATGCTCTTGTGAAGAAACATGAGAGTTTAGAGATTGACTCGAATACTCGAGAGTCCGAGCTTGCCTCGGCACTTGAAAGCGCCAAATCTGCCAAGGCCGAAGCCCAGAAAGCCCTCCAGGAAATTGAGGCGATGAAAAGGATTGCGGCGGGTAAGGCATTCTTTATGCAAAGCAAGCACGTGAAAGTAAATGACCTGTTACTTACCCGAATCCGGAGCTCTCCAGGAGCATTCGCAGATCTGCCCCGCAGTGTATCCGCCGCCGCCGCATTCTACCGGGCCGAGGAAGGGAGCTCGACGGAGAAGGTGTTCTGGTCCCAGTATGCTGGGGCCGGACACCCGGTGCCCCTGAGCGACCAGCTGAAGTAGCTGGTCGAGCTTCATAAGGCAGCCGAACATGCCATGAAGGGCCTGATAGGCCGGCTGTGGCCTGGGGAGGCCATGCCTTTGAGCTACTTTGGGCTGGTGTGGCGGCTGGTGGATGCCTGCCCCCGGCTTGACGTCATCAAGCGCTCTGTTTGCATCGAAGGTGCCCATAGGGCTTTTGCCCATGCTAAAGTGCACTGGGGCAAACTCGATGCTGAGAAGCTGGTGACGGAGAGGCTACCGGAGGGGAAGGAGCATCGCAGGCCCGAGATGTATTATGAGGGCATCCTGAAGGGTGCCCGTCGTGTGGCGGATGAATGTACCAGGATGTAATTTTGAGTAAACTCGCTCGTGCTTATCCTGTGCGCTGAAAACTTGTTCATATGCGCTAAGCAACGCTTTTTGAATTTAAAATATTGCCTTTTGTGTAGCCATTTATTAAATATGAGAGATGCAAGTCGTCGGCTTCTACCCCCATGCCACGAGTGCTGGGGTGTTTGGGATAAACCTGAGCGCTCTTGTTCCCATTCTTGGGTCCATCGAGGGAGGCGCTCAGCACAACGAACAAGGCAATCAGACTTATAATGCTTTATCACTCTCACTTAGCCATAGAATTCTATAATTTTAAATTTTGGCGAAGCCCCTAGTATTCGGAAGACCGAGTTCGGAGTGTTATCCACGACTAGGCTGGACAAAGCCAGCTCCTCGCTCTAAGCGGCATAAGTCTTTAAGGACCCAAAAACCTCTCGAACAGCGACCGGTCTCTCGCCCTATCATGACGGTCAGTTTTAGCTTTCTCAACTGAGGTGTTAACCCAGCTCAACTGGGGCACAATCGCAGTAGTTCTCCCAGCACTACCTTAGCCGACATAGCGGAACGTAAGGTACCAAAACATGGGAGCCGGGCAAACCCAACTATTGACCCAAGACATGATTCGGAGCCGATGCATATAATGCTATAAGTTCGGGGTGCCGCACTCATGAGAGTGTTCGGTCTTCTCACACCGTATTATGGGGTACTTAAGCCCCTGGTGTATTGGCCGTACCAAAGTGTACGGTTGCATAATGTCATAACTGAACATATTTATATAAAAAATGAGTGCAATAATAGACAAGAGCTATGTATTGTTTATTAAAAGGGCTGCTATGAGAGCAGAACGATACAAATAGTGCGATACACAAAAGATGGGATTATTTGACATGTCCCCCTCTAGGGGCAAGCTGCGAGACTTTAAATAAGACAGGTATTTAGCTCGTTATAGAGACCACCTGGGCATTTGATGTGGCCTGTTATCTCCCTGGCTGTTGCATCGTGTGTTCAGCGATTGTACTACCGACAGGGCCTTCAGAATAGTGCAGTCCTGAAAGTATATAAAAAAAGAAGAAATGGCAAAATCGAGAGCCCCTAGTGCGGTTGAGCCGCATTCTGGGCGTGCCGTGGTTGTGCCCCTCCCCTTGTTCCCATGGTATTTCCAGAGTGTAATTATGTACGCGTGGTACTGGTATCGTAATCTCGCGAGGGCTGGGGTTGGGGCCGCACTGCTATGCTTGCTCGGAACGTGCCAGACGGTTTTGTTGTAGGTTACTTCGGGCGCGTTTGACGTTGTCCGGACGTTTAACAGCCGGACTGGAGAATTGCCTTGAGAGGCTACTTTGTACTTCCGCCGCTAGGGCTGCCGTGTGCTCCTCTGTTCAGAGAGAGCGTTCGGTGTTTCCATTGACTGTAATGACTCCGCGAGGGCTGAGCATCTTGAGCTTGAGATATGCGTAGTGCGACACCACATTGAATTTTGCAAATGCGGTTCGTCCAAGCAGGGCATGATAGCCACTGCGGAACGGGACTATGTTGAAGATTAACTCCTCGCTTCGGAAATTATCCGGGGATCCGAAGACCACTTCAAGCGTAACTGAGCCTGTACAGCTGGCTTCTACACATGGTATGACGCCTTTAAAGGTCATCTTTGTGGGTTTAATCTTGAGGGATCTATACCCATTTTTTGCACTGTATCCTTATAAAGCAGGTTTAGGCTGCTGCCGCCGTCCATGAGGACTCTAGTGAGGTGAAATCCATCAATGATTGGGTCTAGAACCAATGCGGCAAATCCGCCGTGACGAATGCTAGTGGGGTGGTCCCTTCGATCAAAAGTGATCGGGCAGGAGGACCATGGGTTGAACTTTGGGGCGACTGGCTCCAAGGCATAGACGTCCTTGAGAGCATGCTTCCGTTCCCTTTTGGGGATATGGGTTGCGCATATCATGTTCACCGTCCGCACTTGTGGGGGAAAGCCCTTTTGTCCTCTGTTGTTCGACGGCTGGGGCTCCTCCTCGTCATCGCAATGCAGCCCCTTGTCTCTGTGTTCGGCACTTAACTTGCCTGCTTGCTTGAACACCCAACAATACCTGTTGGTGTGATTGGCTGGTTGTTCGGGGGTGCCGTGTATCTGGCACGAGCGGTCGAGTATCCGGTCTAAACTGGACGGGCCTGTAGTATTTCTTTTGAATGCTTTTTTCCGCTGACCGGGTTTAGAGCCTCTGAATCCGGCATTAACTGCCGTATCCTTAGTATTATCGCCGTTAATGCGGTGCTTGTGTTTGTTACGACGCGACCTGCCATTGTTGTCCTTGGTATCCGAATTACGAGGGCTCTTGGTCATGTTATTGCTACGAGCTAGCCAGCTGTCTTCACCCGCGCAAAAGCGGGTCATGAGTGTTGTGAGGGCTGCCATAGATTTCGGCTTTTCCTGTTCTAGGTGCCGGCAAGACATTCGTCTCGGATGTTATGTTTGAAGGATGCAAGGGCCTCTGCGTCCGGACAGTCGACTATTTGATTTTTCTTGGTTAGGAACCGCGTCCAGAATTGTCTGGCCGATTCCTCTGGCTACTGAATTATGTGGCTTAGGTCATCGGCGTCTGGTGGTCGCACATAAGTGCCCTGGAAGTTGTCGAGGAATGCAGATTCCAGGTCCTCCCAGCAACCAATTGACTCTGCTGGCAGGCTGTTAAGCCAATGCCGAGCTGGTCCTTTAAGCTTGAGCGGGAGGTATTTGATAGCGTGTAGATCATCACCACAGGCCATGTGGATATGAAGGAGATAATCCTCGATCCATACCACAGGATCTGTTGTGCCATTGTATGATTCGATGTTTACAGGTTTAAAACCCTCGAGGATTTGATGATCCATTACTTCATCTGTGAAGCATAGTGGGTGTGCGGCGCCTCTGTACTGGGCTATATCACGACGTAGCTCGGATGAGCTTTGTCTGTTGTGTTCGGCCTGGCCGTATTTGCCATATCCGGCGTGATGGTTATCGTCACGTGTCGTGGGGCGCCCACGCGATCCGTAGATCGATCTTGTTTGCCTTGCCTTGTCCTCCAATATGTCTCGTAGGTCTAGCGCATTTCCCCGTGCCTTGGTACTTTTTGAGCGGCGCCGCGGTGCGGCTTGAGTTGAGGGCCGAAAGGCCTCTCTGTCGCGGCCACGGGGTGGCCGATCGGTCGCATCGTACGCTGGTGATGTAGGTTTAGTTGCTTCCTCCTCTAGTTGGGGTAGCAGCCTGCGCTTTGTGTAGCTCTTGGAGGGGCGTTCGAGTTTGTATTCTTCGGCCGCCAGGACTTCAGTCCATCTATCGGCTAGCAAATCTTGGTCAGCTCTAAGCTGCTGCTATTTTTTCTTGAGGCTGCTCGCCGTGGCCATAAGACCGCATTTGAAATGCTCTTGTTCGACGGGATCCTCTGGCACGACAAATTCGTCGTCGTCGAGGCTTGCCTCGTCTTCGGAGGGAGGCATATAATTGTCGTCCTCGACCTCTCTATCTGCCGTTCTCTTATGAGGGTTGGCTTCTCCATCCTCCTGCGCTGAATCCTGCTGGAGGGGGTTGTCTTCGGCACTGTCCGGGGTGTTATTGTCTCCGGTGCCGGAATCGCTGTTTTTGCTGTGGCGGGATTTAGAGCGGCGCTGCTGACGTCGGCGCTTAGGCTGTTTCTTGGAGGGGTCATCCTCCGTTGTTCCATCGCCATTCCCTTCCTTTGGGATATCCACCATGTATATGTCATATGATGAGGTGGCTTTCAAGTCCCCTATAGGTGTTGGTTCTTGGTCATCTCCTTCATCAGCGTCCATACCGTCGATGTCTTCGGAGTCGAAGTCAAGCATGTCGGTTAAATCATCGACAGTGGCTACGAAGTGTGTGGTGGGTGGGTTTCGAATTTCTTCGTCGTCCGTATCCCAACCTTGCTGACCATAGTCCGGCCAGGGCTCTCCTGATAAAGAGAGATACTTTAGTAAATTCAGGATGTCGCCAAAGGGAGAGTGCTGAAAGATGTCCACGGCGGTGAACTCCATGATCGGGGCCCCATTGGGTTCGATCGGAAGGGGTGCGGAAGATTCGGAGCTCGGAAAGGAGTCCGGCACCTTGGAGTCACAAGCTTCACAAAGGACAAGGCTGGTATTCGGCTCGATCGTCGTAGAGATTGCAGCCCTCGAGGCAGCGTCCAACCATCCGTCCCCGATTGGCACGGTCGGCTCCGAGCTAAGGGCCAGAGCGGACACCTGAGCGGCGCTCTGGGCATTGTCCGGTGGCTGAGCTAGATCATGCCCATCGTGACAGTGCGGCGCGCTCGGCTGTGGCTAGAATCCGTCGAAGATCAAGTCCCCGCGGATATCAGCCGTGTAGTTCAAATTTCCAAATCTGACCTGATGGCCAGGGGCGTAGCTTTCGATCTGCTCCAGTTGGCCAAGAGAATTGGCCCGCAGTGCAAAGCCGCCGAACACGAAGATCTGTCCAAGGAGAAAAGTCTCACCCTGGACCGCGTCTTGGTTGATGATCGAAGAAGCCATCGGGCCTAAAGGTGACGACACAGAGGAACTCTCAATGAAAGCACCAATGTCGGTGTCAAAACCGGCGGATCTCGGGTAGGGGGTCCCGAACTGTGCGTCTAGGCGGATGGTAACTGTAGACAAGGGACACGATGTTTTTACCCAGGTTCGGGCCCTCTCGATGGAGGTAAAACCCTACTCCTGCTTGATTAATATTGATGATATGGGTAGTACAAGAGTCGATCTACCACGTGATCAGAGAGGCTAAACCCTAGAAGCTAGCCTATGGTATGATTGTTGTTCGTCCTACGGACTAAACCTCTCCGGTTTATATAGACACCAGAAAGGGCTAGGGTTACACAGAGTCGGTTACAATGGGGAGGAGATCTTCATATCGTATCACCAAGCTTGCCTTCCACGCCAAGGAAAGTCCTATCCGGACACGGGACGAAGTCTTCAATTTTGTATCTTCATAGTCCAGGAGTCCGGCCAAAGGTCATAGTCCGGCCATCCGGACACCCCCTAATCCAGGACTCCCTCACCGTTTATTCCGCAGCTCCTATTTTGAGTTACAAATATGAGCAACCGCACCGGTATCAAATACCCAGGAGCTACTACGAGTACTGGTAAGGTACACATCAATTACATGTATATCACATATACCTTTGGTGTTGCCGGCCTTCTTGTCCGCTAAGTACTTGGGGCAGTTCCGCTTCCAGTGTCCGCTTCCCTTGCAATAAAAGCACTCAGTCTCAGGTTTGGGTCCATGCTTTGGCTTCTTCCCGGCAACTGGCTTACCGGGCGCGGCAACTCCCTTGCCGTCCTTCTTGAAGTTCTTCTTACCCTTGCCTTTCTTGAAACTAGTGGTTTTATTGACCATCAACACTTGATGTTCCTTTTTGATTTCTACTTCCGTTGATTTCAGCATTGAAAATACCTCAGGAATAGTTTTCACCATCCCCTGCTATTGTAGTTCATCATAAAGCTCTTGTAGCTAGGTGGGAGCGACTGAAGGATTCTGTCAATGACCACCTCATCCGGGAGTTTAATGTCCAGCTGGGACAAGCCGTTGTGCAACCTAGACATTTTGAGTATGTGCCCCCATCTCGCCCCGGGTGAGGGAGTCCTGGATAAGGGGGTATCCGGACAGCCGGACTATATACATCGTCCGGTCTATAGAAGCGTCAAGATACAAGACTCAAGACTTCGGCTTGTGTCCGGATGGGACTCTCCTTTGCGTGGGAGACAAGCTTGGCGATCCGGTTATTATGTTTCCTTCCTTGTAACCGACTCCATGTAAACCCTAGCTCTCCGGTGTCTATATAAACCGGAGAGCATGGTCCTTAGAAGGCCGATCACAATTACAATCATACCATCATAGGCTAGCTCATAGGGTTTAGCCTCTACTATCTCGTGGTAGATCTACTCTTGTATTCCCCATATCTTCAATATTAATCAAGCAGGGAGTAGGGTTTTACCTCCATCAAGAGGGCCCGAACCTGGGTAAACATTGTGTCCCTTGCTTCCTGTTACCATCAGCCTAAGACGCACAGATCGGGACCCCCTACCCGAGATCCGCCGGTTTTGACACCGACATTGGTGCTTTCATTGAGAGTTCCTCTGTGTCATCGCTTCGAGGCTTGATGGCGTCTTCAATCGTCAACAACACGATCCAGGGTGAGACTTTTCTCCCCGGACAGATCTTTGTGTTCGGCGGCTTCGCACTGCGGGCCAATTCACTTGGCCAGTTGGAGCAGATCAATAGCTTCGCCCCTGGCCACCAGATCAGGTTCGGAAACTTGAACTACACGGCAGATATCCACGGAGACTTGATCTTCGATGGACTCGAGCCTGCGCCAGGAGCGCCGGACATTCACGACGAGCACGGCCTAGACCTGCTGTCGGACAATGCTCGGGACATCACCCCTGAAGCAGCCCCGGATCTAAATCCAAGGCCGGTTGCATTGCCTATGGACGGAGGGCTGGACCCCGCCCCACAGGTCGCACACTTATCGGCGGTGGAGCCGAACACAGGTCTCACCTCTGTGGAGGCCTGTAACCCTGGGGCCCTGGACTCATATCCGGTTGTTGGTCCTGGTCCGCTCACTCTCGAGCCAGCCGAGCCAAGTTGGGCTCCGGTAATGGAGTTTACCGCTGCGGACATCTTTCAGCACTCACCCTTTGGTGACATGCTGAACTCATTGAAGTCTCTCTCTTTGTCAGGAGATTCTGGGCCGAACTATGTCCGGCTGGAGTGGGAAGCAGGCGGCGAAGGAATTCGCTGCCCACCCACCACCCACTTGGTCGCCACAATCGATGATTTAACCGACGTGCTCGACTTTGACTTCGAAGACATCGACGGTATGGACGAAGATGTAGGAGACATACAGGAGCCACCGCTCACAGGGCGGTGGACAGCCACCTCTTCATACGATATATATATGGTGGACACTCCGAAAGAAATGAATGGCGATGAGGCAATGGAGGGTAACCCCTCCAAGAAGAAAGCAAAGCATGGGCGTTGCCAGCACCGCTCAAAGCCCCGCCAAGGCAATACCAGCGCCTGAGATGATAATAATCCGGACGGTGCCGACGATGAATACAACCCCGAACAGCCCGCCTTCGAGCAGGCCAAACAGGAAGACGGGCATAACAGCCCAGATGAACAGGCGACAGACGGGTATCCGGAGGAGGACAACTACATGCCCCTCTATGAAGACGAGATTAGCCTCGGCGACGATGAGTTCGGCGTACCCGAAGACCCCGCAGAATAGGAGTGCTTCAAGCACCGGCTTATTGCCACTGCGAGAAGCCTGAAGAAGCAGCAGCAGCTCCAAGCTGATCAAGATCTGCTCACAGACAGATGGACAGAAGTCCTAGCAGCCGAGGAATATAGACTCGAGCGCCCCACGGCTGACCGACCGCCTCGAGGTCAGGACAAGACGGCATATCAGCCAAAATACCAGCCTGTACCCCCGCGCCGGTTTGCTACGGCCCGGGGCAATACTCAGGACCTGTGCGATAAACTGGATAATGCCACAGGACAACCAAGATCAATCTACGGATCATGGGGGCGCGCCGAAGCACATGACGATGACCGTCATACCGGATACACTAACAGCAAATCCGGCCGGGCCGAATACAACTAGTCAGACACAGCCGGACTGCGCCGTGACATAGCCCAACACAGAGGCGCCGCACACCCCCTATGATTCACTGATGAAGTGATGGATCATGAATTGCCAGAAGGGTTTAAACCCGTAAACATCGAATCATACGATGGCACCACAGACCCCACGGTATGGATCAAGGATTTCCTTCTCCACATTCACATGGCCCGCGGAGATGATCTACATGCCATCAAGTATCTTCCCCTTAAGCTCAAAGGACCTGCCCGACACTGGCTAAACAGCCTGCCCGCAAATTCCATTGGCAGTTGGGAAAACCTGGAAGACGCATTCCTTGACAACTTCCAAGGCACATATGTGCGACCTCCGGATGCCGATGACTTGAGCCACATAACTCAACAACCCGGAGAATCAGCCAGGAAATTCTGGACTTGGTTCCTAACTAAAAAGAACCAAATAGTTGACTGTCCGGATGCCGAAGCCCTGGCGGCTTTCAAGCATAATATCCATGACAAGTGGCTCGCCAGACACCTCGGGCAGGAGAAACCCAAGTCCATGGCAGCTCTTACGACACTAATGACCCGCTTTTGCGCGGGCGAGGATAGTTGGTTGGCTCACAGTAGCACTACGCCACATTCTGGAACTTCAGATGTCCGGGACAATAATGGCAAGCCACGGCACAACAGACACAAGCGATGGAACAACGGCGATAGCACTGAGGATACGACGGTCAATGCTGGATTCAGCGGATCGAAACCTGGTTAGCGGAAGAAGCCATTCAAGCGCAACAATCAAGGACCGTCCAGTCTGGACCGTATACTGGAGCGCTCGTGCCAAATTCATGGCACCCCGGACAAGCCAGCCAACCACACCAACAGAGACTGCTGGGTCTTTAAACAGGCCGGCAAAATAAATGCCGAAAACAAGGACAAGGGGCTGCACATCGACGACGACGATGAGCTCCGGCGTCCGAACATGGGGGGCCAGAAGAAATCCCCCCCCCCAGGTGAAAACGGTCAACATGATTTACGCCACCCACATACCCAAGCGGGAACGGAAGCGAGCACTGCGGGACGTATACGCGATGGAGCCAGTCGTCCCCAAATTCAACCCATGGTCAGCTTGTCCGATCACCTTTGATCGTAGGGATCATCCTACTAGCATCCGTCACGGCGACTCAGCCGCATTGGTTTTAGACCCAATTATAGACGGATTTCACCTCACAAGAGTCCTTATGGACGGAGGCAGCAGCCTGAACCTGCTTTATCAGGACACAGTGCGGAAGATGGGCATCGATCCTTCAAGGATCAAGCCCACCAAAACCACCTTTAAAGGTGTCATTCCTGGAGTAGAGGCCCGTTGCATGGGCTCTATAATATTGGAAGTGGTCTTCGGATCCCCGGATAATTTCTGAAGCGAAGAGCTAATCTTCGATATCGTCCCTTTCCGCAGTGGTTACCATGCCCTGCTCGGACGAACCGCATTTGCTAGATTCAATGTGGTACCACACTATGCATACCTCAAGATCAAGATGCCAGGCCCGCGCGGGGTCATAACAATCAACGGGAATATGGACCACTCTCTCCGTACAGAAGAACATACTGCGGCCCTTGCGGCATAAGTACAATGCGGCCTCCTCTAGCAAACCACCAATCCGGTGATGACATTTTCAAGCTCCGTCAAGCGAGGGCGGAACACCCTGCAGCAAGATCAGCAGGCACGACAAGAGCAGGACTAGCAGTTCGGCCTCCGCTCCAATCCCATCAAAGCGGCATTCGTGCCACGCGTACACAATTACGCACTCAAAATACCATGGGCACAGGCGGAGGCGTATCAGGGGCTCAATCAATAGTACGGTATCACTTCACAACCTTTCCATTCACCTTTAAGGACATTGCTTTAGTGCAGCTTCTCCAGAATAGCCGGATTGTCGGACTTACATAGGAGAGGAAACCCAGGAGGCAACAGGCTTTGGGCACAGCAGGAAACACCCAGGTGGCATCTATTTACGATCATTATTCCTACTTTATCTATCTGTACGTAGCCTGCCCCTGGATAGGATATGTCAAATCATCCTATTTTGTCTCCGCTTAATGCATACATTGTAAACATACGCTTAAACGTATTATTCATCAATGAGAGACCACAAATAGCGTCAGCTTACTTATTTTTATTTGAGCATTTTTTATAAATGTCTATTTAATTTTGCATCCGTACACTTTGGTACATGTAGTTTGCCAGGGGCTTCTTATGGTACCCCATATTACGGCAAGTCAAGTCCGAACACTTTCAACAGTGCGGCACCCCGAACTTATAGCATTATATGCATCATCTCCGAATCATGTCTTGGGTTACGGTTGGGATAGCCGGACTCCCTTGCTTTGGTGCCTTACGTTCCGTTAATTCGGCTAAGGTACCGCAGGGAGAACTACTGCGATTGTGCCCTGGTTCTGTCGGATGAGCACCTCAGTAGAGAAAGCACAAAACTGTCCGACATGATGCGGCAAGAGACTAGTCGCTGTTCGAGAGGTCTTAAAATCCTTAAAGATTTTTCCGCTTTAGGCGTTAATCCAGCTTTGTCCGATATAGGCGTGTATAGCGCCCCAATTCGGCCTTCCAGATTCTAGGGGCTTCGCCGAAATTTAAAATCATATACTTCTATGGCAAAGTGAAGGTTATAAAGCCGTATAGTCTGATTGCCTGGTTCACTACGCTGGACACCTCCTTAAGGGACCAAAAATTTGGATAAAGAGTGTCCGGGTTTTCCACGAACACCCCAGTACTAGTTACACGGGGGCAGAAGCCGACGACTGGCCTACTTTCAGAATTTGATAAACAGCCGCACAGAAGGTAATATTTTAAATTACAAAAGCGCTACATAGCGCAAGTAACTTCGTCTTTAAATTACAAACATGGTAGAAGTGAATTCATTCAAAAATTATGTCTTTGCTACATTCATCGGCCACGAGGCAAGAACCCTTCATAACGCCATCATAATACTTCTCAGGGACGCGATGCGGTTTGCCCTCCGGTGGCCCGTCCTTCACCAGCTTCTCCGCATCCACCTTGCCCCAATGCACCTTGGCGCGAGCAAGGGCCCGGCGGGCACCCTCGATGCAAGCGGATCGCTTGATGACTTCCAGTCGCGGACAGGAATCCACCATCCGCTTGATCAGGCCGAAGTAGCTAGTGGGCAAAAGCTCGCCAGGCCATATCCGGACTATGAGATCTTTCATAGCCACTTCGGCCGCATTGTGGAGTTCGACCAACTGCTTCAGTTGCTCACTCTGAGGCGTTGCATGCTCGGCCCCAGCATACTGGGACCAGAACAACTTCACTATTGAGCTCCCCTCTTAGGCAAGGTAGAACTCCGTGGCGTCTGATACGCTGCGTGGCAGGTCTGCGAATGCCCCTAGAGAGCTCCGGATTCGAGTAAGTAAAAGAAACGCCTCCTCCACATGTTTGCTTTGCATAAAAAAATTCTTACCCGCCGCTATTTTCTTGGCCTCCTAGATCTCTTGCTGAGCCCTCTCGGCTTCGGCCTTGGTGTCTTTTGTATTTGTAAGGGCCTTCGCAAGCTCGGCCTCCTTTGCTTTAAGCTCCTGCTCCGCAGACTCGAGCTTCTTGCCGAGCTCCTGGAGCTCTTCTTGTACCTCGCCCACTCGGGCCTCTTGCTTTTTGCGCTCTTTGAGTTCCAAGGCCGCATTGTGTTCGTCCTCGGACATCACCTTCTTAAGAGACGCCACTTCGGTGGCGGACTCTGTTACCACACCACGACATCTTGTCATTAGCATAATCAAATTTTATTTACTATTTATTGTATGAGAGAGGGGAATCATTCACATTTATTCTCTTTGAGCTGCCTCCTCGCGAGGCCGAGCTCTCCCTGTGCCCGCTCTAAATCCTGCGTCAGGTCGGTGATTTCGGCCGTGCGAGCAGCAGCGGCCAGCAGCACAGCCTGTTTATTTACATTCAACACTTACTGTTAGACTCCTGCGGATTACAATTGACCCTCCGTTTGGTCTTTCTTTCCGAACACCAAACAGAGTATCATGGGCTACTATCTATCGGGTTATGATTTTACACATTTTTACTGCTTACCTCAAAGCCTGTTAGGAGGCTGGTGCAGGCTTCGGTTAGTCTGCTCTTGGCGGACGAAACCTTCTGAATCACCGCACTCATGAGAGTACGGTGCTCTTCATCTAGGGAAGCGCCTCGAAGCGCTTCCAGCAAACAATCCGGTGCCTGGGGCGCAACGGAAGTCCTTGATATAGACGGCCCTCCCTCCATAACGAGGGGCTGCCTGCCTAAGTCCGGAACCACTGAAGGCTCCGAAACAGTGTTCTGCCAAGAGCCCGGCTTGCCGTGGCTCTCATCGACACGATCCGCGGGGACCTTAAACCCCGCGAGTCCGACGCCTGGGACGCCGCCTTGAGGCGCCTCCAGGGCCACCTCCGCCATCGTCGGGAACCTTCGGGACAACACCTCCGTGTCATCCGCGGGACGAGGAGACGTGGCCGTCGGGAGTGAGTTCATTGCTGACTCACTCAAGGACCCGTCCGAAGATGACACTCCCGGATGGGCCCTGGCCGGACTGTATACAAGTTCGACATTATAAACAAAATTATGAAGCGAAAATTACGACTGAGTGCGGATACTTACGACCGCATGAGGGACTTCTTCCTGGGCAGCCACCCTTCCTTGCTATCGGCGGCGGTGGCGGAGTAGTCCGGAAGGGATGCTTTTCCCTTCTTGGATGTCCCAGTCTCCCCCATCGGGGCGGCCTTCCTCTTCTTCCCTCCCCCTACACGGGGAGGTGGTGTTTGTCCTTGTTCCTCCTCACCTCCGCGGGAGGAAACCGCCTCGTCCTCATCAGACGGCAAGGGTATGACGGCCTTACGCCGGGAGCCTCTCCTGGCCCCCTGATTCACCATCTCAGGCCCCCCATCCTTTCCAGACGGGGCGACCTCCTCTTCTTCTTCTTCCCCTTTGGGGGAGGAGTGCGCGTCGTCATCTTCGGACGAGGCTTGTGCAACCTTACTTCGGAGACCCTTTCAGGTCCCTGGGGCCTTCTTGTCGGCCTTCTTCTCCGGCACCTTATAGGGCAATGGGACCAGCATCTTCGTCAGAAGATCATTGGCTGGGCTTTCCGGCAACGGAGCCGGACTATCGATCCGCTCCGCTGTCTCCACATACTCCTAAAACAAATATACACAATCACTTAGGAATTCCCCTATGAGTACATTGGGAAGAACCGGACCCGGTGGTGGCCTGAGAACTCACCTGGGTAGGTTGCCGTGCGGCGTGGAGCCCGCGGTTCTCGGTTATGAGAGGAGGTACCTCGATGGCCTTGAACAACGCCTTCCATGCGTTCTTATGCTTCATGCCGTAGAGCCTCTGGAGCGTACGGTGTTCGGCCGGGACGAATTCCCACAAACTGAATGCATGCCTTTGGCACGGCAGTATCAGGCGAATGAGCATGACTTGGATCACGTTGACGAGCTTGATGTTCTTGTCCCTCATGCCCTTAACACAGGTGATGAGTCCGGTCAGCTCTACAGATTCGCCCCATAACAGGCCCTTCTGTTCCCAGGAGGTGAGCCGCATAGGGGTCCCAGATCGGAACTCGGGGGTCGGCGCCTAGTCGGCGTCGCGTGGCTCGGTGATGTAGAACCACCCCGATTGCCACCCCTTCACGGTTTCCGCAAAGGAGCCTTCAGGCCAGGTGACATTAGGCATTTTCCCACCATGGCTCCTCCGCACTCCGCTTGCTGGCCGCTCACAATCTTCGGCTTCACCCAGAAGGTTTGGGGACACAAGCCGAAATGAGGCTTGATGCGGAGTAAAGCCTCACACACGATGATGAACGCCGAGATGTTGAGGACGAAGTTCGGAGCTAGATCATGAAAGTCTAGCCCGTAGTAGAACATAAGCCCGCGGACGAAGGGGTGGAGTGGAAACCCCAGTCCACGAACGAAGTGGGCAAGGAACACGACCCTCTCGTGGGGTCCTGGAGTTGGAATGACCTGCCCCGCGTCTGGTAACCGGTGCGCTATGTCTGCCGCCAAGTATCCGGCCGCCCGGAGATTCGCGATCTTCTTCTCTGTCGCGGTGGAAGCCACCCACTTGCCTCCTACTCCGGACATGACTAACTGTGCGGAGAAGACCTAGACTAGGGCACTGGAGCTCGAGGGGGCAAGAGTATGCGAGGGGAGGAAGAAGGCGTGGGTAAAAATGAGGAACTCTTATCCCTTTATAGAGGCGACAAAAGCGGTGCGCCTCCCCACTAGCCTGTTGAGAATCGCTTACTTCCCAAGCGCCACGATTGATGGCATGGGGGGATTACCCATACCCGAGAATCCCATGATAAGGGGACATGATCCCTGCTTTGACAGGATGTGTCAAGGAAACCGCCTCGCAATACGCGCTGTGGCTGGTTGTGAAAAAATGGTTCGAATAATGACCTGGCCCTAATGGCATGTCACGTCGTCTAAAAGTTGTTAGCTGAAGTATCATTCTCTCTACGGTGGTATGTGAAGATCATTTTGCAGATCCAGACACGGTCTACGTGTTCGATGGTAACCTTGGAGTATTCGGAGGAGGAACCCGCCTTGCAATGCCGAAGACAAGACTGCGCGCCGGACTCATCGTCATTGAAGCCTGGTTCAGGGGCTACTGAGGGAGTCCTGGATAAGGGGGTATCCGGACAGCCAGACTATATACATCGTCCGTACTATAGAAGCGTCAAGATACAAGACTCAAGACTTCGGCTCGTGTCCGGATGGGACTCTCCTTTGCGTGGGAGACAAGCTTGGCGATCCGGATATTATGTTTCCTTCCTTGTAACCGACTCCATGTAAACCCTATCTCTCCGGTGTCTATATAAACCGGAGAGCATGGTCCTTAGAAGGCCGATCACAATTACAATCATACCATCATAGGCTAGCTCATAGGGTTTAGCCTCTATGATCTCGTGGTAGATCTACTCTTGTATTCCCCATATCTTCAATATTAATCAAGCAGGGAGTAGGGTTTTACCTTCTTTGAGAGGGCCCGAACAGGGGTAAATATTGTGTTCCTTGCTTCCTGTTACCATTAGTCTAAGATGCACAGATCGGGACCCCCTACCCGAGATCCGCCGGTTTTGACACCGACACTCACTGACAGAACTATTTTCCTCCATCTTACAAATGTAGAACTTGTCGGAGACTTCATATATTTTGACCCGGACATGAGTTTGGAAAACAATTTTCAGCTCTTCGAACATTTCATATGCTCTGTGTTGCTCAAAACGCTTTTGGAGCCCCAGTTCTAAGTTGTAAAGCATGCCGCACTGAACGAGGGAGTAGTCATCAACACGCGACTGCCAGGCGGTCATAACGTCTTGAGTTGCTGGGGAAATGGGTGCTTCACCTAGCGGTGCATCTAGGACATATGCTCTTTTGGCAGCTATGAGGATGATCCTCAAGTTTCGGACCCAGTCCGTATAGTTGCTGCCATCGTCTTTCAACTTGGTTTTCTCTAGGAACGCGTTGAAGTTGAGGGCAACATTAGCATGGGCCATTTGATCTACAAGACATATTGCAAAGGTTTTAGACTAAGTTCATGATGATTAAGTTCATCTAATCAAATTATCTAATGAACTCCCACTCAGATAGACATCCCTCTAGTCATCTAAGTGATCCATGATCCG
Source organism: Triticum aestivum (assembly GCF_018294505.1). NCBI lineage: Eukaryota > Viridiplantae > Streptophyta > Magnoliopsida > Poales > Poaceae > Triticum > Triticum aestivum. The sequence continues at coordinate 572,535,789 of NC_057813.1, forward strand.
AGTCAACTAGGCCGTGTCCGATCATCACGTGAGACGGACTAGTCATCATCGGTGAACATCTTCATGTTGATCGTATCTTCTATACGACTCATGTTCGACCTTTCGGTCTCTTGTTTTCTGAGGCCATGTCTGTACATGCTAGGCTCGTCAAGTCAACCTAAGTGTTTTTGCATGTGTAAATCTGTCTTGCACCCGTTGTATGTGAATGTTAGAATCCATCACACCCGATCATCACGTGGTGCTTCAAAACAATGAACTTTCGCAACGGCGCATAGTTAGGGGGAACACTTTCTTGAAATTATTATGAGGGATCATCTTATTTACTACCATCGTTCTAAGCAAATAAGATGCAAAACATGATAAACATCACATGCAATCAAATAGTGACATGATATGGCCAATATCATTTTGCTCCTTTTGATCTCCATCTTCGGGGCGCCATGATCATCATCGTCACTGGCATGACACCATGATCTCCATCATCGTGTCTTCATGAAGTTGTCACGCCAACGATTACTTCTACTACTATGGATAACGTTTTAGCAATAAAGTAAAGTAATTACATGGCATTATTCAATGACACGCAGGTCATACAATAATTAAGACAACTCCTATGGCTCCTGCCGGTTGTCATACTCATCGACATGCAAGTCATGATTCCTATTACATGAACATGATCAATCTCATACATCACATATATGTCATTCATCACATCCTTTTGGCCATATCACATCACAAGGCATACGCTGCAAAAACAAGTTAGACGTCCTCTATTTGTTGTTGCATGTTTTAACGTGGCTGCAATAGGGTTCTAGCAAGAACATTCCTTACCTACGTCAAGACCACAACGTGATATGACAATTTCTATTTACCCTTCATAAGGACCCTTTTCATCGAATCCGATCCGACTAAAGTGGGAGAGACAGACACCCGCTAGCCACCTTATGCAACTAGTGCATGTCAGTCGGTGGAACCTGTCTCACGTAAGCGTATGTGTAAGATCGGTCCGGGCCGCTTCATCCCATGATGCCGCCGAAACAAGATAAGACTAGTGGTGGCAAGTAAATTGGCAACATCTACGCCCACAACAAAATTGTGTTCTACTCGTGCATAGAAAACTATGCATAAACCTAGCTCATGATGCCACTGTTGGGGATCGTTGCAGAAAATAAAAAGTTTCTACGCATCACCAATATCAATCTATGGAGTCATCTAGCAATGAGAGAGATGGGAGTGCATCTACATACGCTTGTAGATCACGAGCGAAAGCATTCAAGAGAACGGGGTTGATGGAGTCGTACTCATCGTGATCCAAATCACCAAAGATCCTAGTGCCGAACGGACGGCACCTCTGCGTTCAACACACGTATGGAGCAGAGACGTCTCCCGCGCCTTGATCCAGCAAAGAGGAGGGAGAGCTTGAGAAAGAGAGCTCCAGCAGCAGCACGACGGCGTGGTGGTGGTGGAGAGGCAGTACTCCGGCAGGGCTTCGCCAAGCTCTTAATGGAGGAGGAGAGGTGTTGGGGAGGGGAGGGGCTGCGCCTTGGATGTGGTGTGCAGCCCTCCCCTCGCCCCTCTATTTATAGGGGAAGCGGGAAGGAGGCCGGCTGAAGGAAATATGTCCTAGAGGCAATAATAAAGTTATTATTTATTTCCTCATATCATGATAAATGTTTATTATTCATGCTAGAATTGTATTAACCGGAAACATGATACACGTGTGAATACATAGACAAACATAACGTCACTAGTATGCCTCTACTTGACTAGCTCATTAATCAAAGATGGTTATGTTTCCTAACCATAGACATGTGTTGTCATTTGATTAAAGATATCACATCATTAGGAGAATGATGAGATTGACATGACCCATTTCGTTAGCCTAGCACTTGATCGTTTAGTATGTTGCTATTGCTTTCTTCATGACTTATACATGTTCCTGTAACTATGAGATTATGCAACTCCCGTTTACCGGAGGAACACTTTGTGTGTTATCAAACATCACAACGTAACTGGGTGATTATAAAGGAGCTCTACAGGTGTCTCCAAAGGTACGTGTTGGGTTGGCGTATTTCGAGATTAGGTTTTGTCACTCCGATTGTCGGAGAGGTATCTCTGGGACCTCTTGGTAATGCACATCACTATAAGCCTTGCAAGCAATGTAGCTAATGAGTTAGTTACGGAATGATGCATTACTTAACGAGTAAAGAGACTTGCCGGTAACGAGATTGAACTAGGTATTAGATACCGACGATCGAATCTCGGGCAAGTAACATGCCGATGACAAAGGGAACAACGTATCTTGTTATGCAGTTTGACCGATAAAGATCTTCGTAGAATATGTAGGAGCCAATATGAGCATCCAGGTTCCGCTATTGGTTATTGACCGAGAATAGTTCTAGGTCGTCTACATAGTTCTCAAACCCGTAGGGTCCGCACGCTTAACGTTACGATGACAGTTTTATTATGAGTTTATATGTTTTGATGTACCGAAGGTTGTTCGGAGTCCCGAATGTGATCCCGGACATGACGACGAGTCTTGAAATGGTCGAGACATAAAGATTGATATATTGGAAGCCTATATTTGGATATCGGAATCGTTCTGGGAGAAACCGGGATTTTTTCGGAGTACCGGGGGGTTACCGGAACCCCCCCCCCCGGGGGGGTTATTGGGCCTACATGGGCCATGAGGGAGAAGAGGAGGGCCGGCCAGGGCAGGCCGCGCACCCCCTCCCCCCTAGTCCGAATAGGACAAGGAAGGGGGCGCCCCCCTTTCCTCTTCCCCTCCCCCCTTTCCTTCTCCACCAAGGCAAGAGGTCCAGGCGCACCCCTAGGGGGCCGGCCGCACCTCCCCCCTCCCTCCTTTATATATGGGAGCAGGGGGGGCACCTCTAGACACACAAGTTGATCTTCGTGATCGTTCCTTAGCCGTGTGCGGTGCCCCCCTCCACCATATTCCACCTCGGTCATATCGTTGCGGTGCTTAGGCGAAGCCCTGCGTCGGTAGAACATCATCATCGTCACCACGCCGTCGTGCTGACGGAACTCATCCCCGACACCCTGCTGGATCGGAGTCCGGGGATCGTCATCAAGCTGAACGTGTGCTGAACTCGGAGGTGCCGTACGTTCGGTGCTTGGATCGGTCGGATTGTGAAGACGTACGACTACATCAACCACGTTGTCATAACGCTTCCGCTTACGGTCTACGAGGGTACGTGGACAACACTCTCCCCTCTCGTTGCTATGCATCACCATGATCTTGCGTGTGCGTAGGATTTTTTTTGAAATTACTACGTTCCCCAACAGTGGCATCAGAGCCTAGGTTTTATGCATTGATGTTATTTGCACGAGTAGAACACAAGTGAGTTGTGGGCGATACAAGTCATACTGCTTACCAACATGTCATACTTTGGTTCAGCGGTATTGTTGGATGAAGCGGCCCGGACCGACATTACGCGTACACTTACGCGAGACTGGTTTTACCGCCGTGCTCCGCACACAGGTGACTAGCGGGTGTCTGTTTCTCCAACTTTAGTTGAACCGAGTGTGGCTATGCCCGGTCCTTGCGAAGGTTAAAACAGCACTAACTTGACGAACTATCGTTGTGGTTTTGATGTGTAGGTAAGAACGGTTCTTGCTCAGCCCGTAGCAGCCACGTAAAATTTGCAACAACAAAGTAGAGGACGTCTAACTTGTTTTTGCAGGGCATGTTGTGATGTGATATGGTCAAGACGTGATGCTATATTGTATGATATGATCATGTTTTGTAACCGAAGTTATCGGCAACTGGCAGGAGCCATATGGTTGTCGCTTTATTGTATGAAATGCAAACGCCCTGTAATTGCTTTACTTTATCACTAAGCGGTAGCGATAGTCATAGAAGCAATAGATGGCGTAACAAGACTGTTGGGTACACCTTCTATCACAGATCTGAGGGCAAGATTTTCGTTGCTAAATTCAGATCCTTTCTAGAGAAGGAGTTTCTCTCGAAAGAAGTGAGTGGGAGGAAAGTAGAACTTGATGAGGTAACGGTACCTGCTCCCTTATTGGAAAGTATTCCATCACAAGAACCGGTTCCTGTGACAACTACACCAATTAGTGAGGAAGCTAATGATATTGATCATGAAACTTCAGATCAAGTTTCTACTGAACCTCGTAGGTCTACCAGAGTAAGATCCGCACCAGAGTGGTACGGTAATCCTATTCTGGAAGTCATGTTACTTGACCATGGCGAACCTACGACCTATGAGGAAGCGATGATGAGCCCACCATGAAATCTGAGATGGGATCAACTCATGAGAACAAAGTATGGACTTTGGTTGACTTGCCCGATGATCGGCAAGCCATTGAGAATAAATGGATCTTTAAGAAGAAGACTTACGCAGATGGTAATGTAACTGTCTATAAAGCTCGACTTGTTGCGAAAGGTTTTCGACAAGTTCAAGGGGTTGACTACGATGAGACTTTCTCACCCGTAGAGATGCTTAAGTCTGTCCGAATCATGTTAGCAATTGTTGCGTTTTATGATTATGAAATTTGGCAAATGGATGTCAAAACTGCATTCTTGAATGGATTTCTGGAAGAAGAGTTGTATATGATGCAACCAGAAGGTTTTGTCGATCCAAAAGGTGCTAACAAAGTGTGCAAGCTCCAACGATCCATTTATGGACTGGTGCAAGCATCTTGGAGTTGGAATAAACACTTTGATAGTGTGATCAAAGCATATGGTTTTATACAGACTTTTGGAGAAGCCTGTATTTACAAGAAAGTGAGTGGGAGCTCTGTAGCATTTTTGATATTATATGTAGATGACATATTATTAATTGGAAATGATATAGAATTTCTGGATAGCATAAAGGGATAATTGAATAAAAATTTTCTATGAAAGACCTGGTGAAGCTGCTTACATATTGGGCATCAAGATTTATAGAGATAAATCAAGACACTTAATTGGACTTTCACAAAGCACATACCTTGATAAAGTTTTGAAAAAGTTCAAAATGGATCAGGCAAAGAAAGGGTTCTTGCCTGTATTACAAGGTGTGAAGTTGAGTCAGACTCAATGCCCGACCATAGCAGAAGATAGAGAGGAAATGAAAAATATTCCCTATGCTTCAGCCATAGGCTCTATCATGTATGCAATGCTGTGTACTAGACCTGACGTATGCTTAGCAATAAGCTTGGCAGGAAGGTACCAAAGTAATCCAGGAGTGGATCACTGGACAACGGTCAAGAACATCCTGAAATACCTGAAAAGGACTAAGGATATGTTTCTCGTATATGCAGGTGACAAAGAGCTAGTCGTAAATGGTTACGTCGATGCAAGCTTTGACACTGATCCGGACGATTCTAAATCGCAAACCGGATACGTGTTTTTATTAAACGGTGGAGCTGTAAGTTGGTGCAGTTCTAAACAAAGCGTCGTGGCGGGATCTACATGTGAAGCGGAGTACATAGCTGCTTCGGAAGCAGCAAATGAAGGAGTCTGGATGAAAGAGTTCATTTCCGATCTAGGTGTCATACCTAGTGCATCGGGACCAATGAAGATCTTCTGTGACAATACTGGTGCAATTGCCTGGGCAAAGGAATCCAGATTTCACAAAAGGACCAAGCACATCAAGAGACGCTTCAATTCCACCCGGGACCAAGTCCAGGTGGGAGACATAGAGATTTGCAAGATACATACGGATCTGAATGTTGCAGACCCCTTGACTAAGCCTCTTCCACGAGCAAAACATGATCAGCACCAAGACTCCATGGGTGTTAGAATCATTATTGTGTAATCTAGATTATTGACTCTAGTGCAAGTGGGAGACTGAAGGAAATATGCCCTAGAGGCAATAATAAAGTTATTATTTATTTCCTCATATCATGATAAATGTTTATTATTCATGCTAGAATTGTATTAACCGGAAACATGATACATGTGTGAATACATAGACAAACATAACGTCACTAGTATGCCTCTACTTGACTAGCTCATTAATCAAAGATGGTTATGTTTCCTAACCATAGACATGTGTTGTCATTTGATTAAAGAGATCACATCATTAGGAGAATGATGTGATTGACATGACTCATTTCGTTAGCCTAGCACTTGATCGTTTAGTATGTTGCTATTGCTTTCTTCATGACTTATACATGTTCCTGTAACTATGAGATTATGCAACTCCCGTTTACTGGAGGAACACTTTGTGTGCTACCAAACGTCACAACATAACTGGGTGATTATAAAGGAGCTCTACAGGTGTCTCCAAAGGTACATGTTGGGTTGGCGTATTTCGAGATTAGGTTTTGTCACTCCGATTGTTGGAGAGGTATCTCTGGGCCCTCTCGGTAATGCACATCACTATAAGCCTTGCAAGCAATGTAGCTAATGAGTTATTTACAGAATGATGCATTACATAACGAGTAAAGAGACTTGCCGGTAATGATATTGAACTAGGTATTAGATACCGACGATCGAATCTCGGGCAAGTAACATGCCGATGACAAAGGGAACAACGTATGTTTTTATGCAGTTTGACCGATAAAGATCTTCGTAGAATATGTAGGAGCCAACATGAGCATCCAGGTTCCGCTATTGGTTATTGACCGAGAATAGTTCTAGGTCATGTCTACATAGTTCTCAAACCCGTAGGGTCCGCACGCTTAACGTTACGATGACAGTTTTATTATGAGTTTATATGTTTTGATGTACCAAAGGTTGTTCGGAGTCCCGGATGTGATCCCGGACATGACGAGGAGTCTCGAAATGGTCGAGACATAAAGATTGATATATTGGAAGCCTATATTTGGATATCGAAATCGTTCTGGGAGAAACCGGGATTTTTCCGGAGTACCGGGGGGTTACCGGAACCCCCCCGGGGGTTATTGAGCCTACATGGGCCATGAGGGAGAAGAGGAGGGACGGCTAGGTGAAGCCGCGCGCCCCCTCCCCCCCTAGTCCGATAGGACAAGGAAGGGGGGGGCGGCGCCCCCCTTTCCTCTTTCCCCTCCCCCCTTTCCTTCTCCACCAAGGCAAGAGGGGGGAGTCCTACTCCCGGTGGGAGTAGGACTCCTCCAGGCGCACCCCTAGGGGGCCGGCCGCACCTCCCCCTCCCTCCTTTATATACGGGAGCAAGGGGCACCTCTAGACACACAAGTTGATCTTCGTGATCGTTCCTTAGCCGTGTGCGGTGCCCCCCTCCACCATATTCCACCTCGGTCATATCGTTGCGGTGCTTAGGCGAAGCCCTGCGTCGGTAGAACGTCATCATCGTCACCACGCCGTCGTGCTGATGGAACTCATCCCCGACACCCTGCTGGATCGGAGTCCGGGGATCATCATCGAGCTGAACGTGTGCTGAACTCGGAGGTGCCGTACGTTCGGTGCTTGGATCGGTTGGATCGTGAAGACGTACGACTACATCAACCGCGTTGTCATAACGCTTCCGCTTACGGTCTACGAGGGTACGTGGACAACACTCTCCCGTCTCGTTGTTATGCATCACCATGATCTTGCGTGTGCGTAGGAATCTTTTTGAAATTACTACGTTCCCCAACACCGGCCCCCTCTAGATGAGATCTAGAGGGGGCAAGGGGAGGGGGCTTGCCCCCCAAGCAAGGGGGGCGCCCCCTCTAGGGTTCCCCCCCAAACCCTAGGCGCATGGGCCCAAGGAGGGGTGCGCCCATCCCCCTAGGGGATGGTTCCCTGCCCACTACAACCCATGAGGCCCTCCGAGAGAGGTGGCCCCTCCCGGTGGACCCCCGGAACCCCTCCGGTGGCCCTGGTACAATACCGATAAGCCCCTGAACTTTTCCGGTGACCGTATGATAACTTCCCATGTATAAATCTTCACCTCCGGACCATTCCAGAACTCCTCGTGACATCCGGGATCTCATCCGGGACTCCAAACAACATTAGGTAATCACTCACAAGTCTTCCTAATAACCCTAGCATCACCAAACCTTAAGTGTGTAGACCCTACGGGTTCGGGAATCATTCAGACATGACCGAGACAGCTCTCCGGCCAATAACCAACAGCGGGATTTGGATACCCATGTTGGCTCCCACATGTTCCACGATGATCTCATCGGATGAACCACGATGTCGAGGATTCAAGTAATCCCATATACAATTCCCTTTGTCAATCGGTACGTTACTTGCCCGAGATTCGATCCTCGGTATCCCAATACCTCATTCAATCTCGTTACCTGCAAGTCACTTTACTCATCATGTAATGCATGATCCCGAGACCAACCACTTGGTCACATTGAGCTCATTATGATGATGCATTACCAAGTGGGCCTAGAGATACCTCTCCGTCATACGGAGTGACAAATCCCAGTCTCGATCCATGTCAACCCAACAGACACTTTCAGAGATACATGTAGTATACCTTTATAGCCACCCAGTTACATTGTGACGTTTGGTATACCCAAAGCACTCCTACGGTATCCGGGAGTTACACGATCTGATGGTCTAAGGAAATGATACTTGACATTTAGAAAAGCTCTAGCAAATGAACTACACGATCTTGTGCTATGCTTAAGATTGGGTCTTGTCCATCACATCATTCTACTAATGATGTGATCCCATTATCAATGACATCCGATGTCCATAGTCAGGAAACCATAACTATCTATTGATCAACGAGCTAGTCAACTAGAGGCTCACTAGGGACATGTTGTGGTCTATGTATTCACACATGTATTACGATTTCCGGATAACACAATTATAGCATGAATAATAGACAATTATCATGAACAAGGAAATATAATAATAATAATTTTGTTATTGCCTCTAGGGCATATTTCCAACAACATGACTGTCGAGTGGATTGCACTCGACATCTTCGACTGGGGGTCTCTTGCTGTCTCTTGGACTTCTTATCTTCAAGGGCAGTGACCTTGGGTAGGACGCATAGGTCAGGCCTATGACCCTACCCCAGGTCTGTATCCTCATCAGTAGCCCCCGAATGGATTAAGGTTCAAGTGGAAAGTAGGTTGATGTTTAACTTGTTCTGAGCTTTGCACCTTCGTGAATGTTTTCTCCAAGATTGAAAACTCATGTTGGTACTTCAGCGTTGACTCAGCCACCTTGATCCATTCAGAGAGTTGTCAACTGAACTTGTGGCATCATGTGCCGAGTGTTGTATTAGAGTGTGGGATCTTGGGCGCGATTGACTGCTGTGTATCCCGGATTTCGCGGGATATGAAATTTCGGGGAAGCGCGCGGGATAGAGAGCGCCGAAGCGGGCGGAACGGATAAACAGTGATGCCTCAATTTTTGCACCGCCTTTTTCGCCACGTATGTTGCGCGCGACTGTTGCGGGATTTGATAGGATTGCCTGGTCCCACGCATCAGTCACTCGAAAGAAACCCTTTATAAGGTGACGGGGCCGAGGTGTCTGCACTGTGCACGCCCGTTCCTCCTTTTTCCTCTGCTTCTCCACCGCGCCCAGCTCTTCCGCTCTCGATGCTGCTGCTCCGCCGCCATGGTGAAGGACAAGATGGCGGCGCTAGAGCGTGCAAAGAAGGCGACGGGGGCGGCGAAAGGCAAGAAGTAGAACCGCATGTCGTCATCACGCGCGGGACTGCCACCGGGCTGGATCTAGGGCGATTGGATCCGGTATTCGATTCGGCAAGAAGATCTGATTGAGCTGGCGGCGTCCGGGCTAATCACCAAGGGAGCGGTTGTTGGGTAACACAGTAATTGCAAAAAAATCCTACGTATACGCAAGATCATGGTGATGTATAGCAACGAGAGGGGAGAGTGTGTCCACGTACTCTCATAGACCATAAGCGGAAGCGTTATCACAACGCGGTTGATGTAGTCGTACGTCTTCACGGCCCAACTGATCAAGCACCGAAAGCACGGCACGTCCGAGTTCTTGCACATGTTCAACTTGATGATGTCCCTCAAACTCTGATCCAGCCGAGTGTCGCGGGAGAGTTCTGTCAGCACGACGGCATAGTGACGATGATGATGTTCTACCGACGCAGGGCTTCGCCTAAGCACCTCTACGATATTATCGAGGTGGATTATGGTGGAGGGGGGCACCGCACACGACTAAGAGATCCAAGGAATCAATTTTTGTGTCTCTGGGGTGCCCCCCTGCCCCTGTATATAAAGGAGCAAGGGGGGAGGCGGCCGGCCTAGGAGGAGGGTGCGTCAAGGGGGGAGTCCTACTCCCACCAGGAGTAGGATTCCTCCTTCCCTTGTTGGAATAGGAGAGAGGGAAAGAGGGGGAGAGGAAGAAGGAAAAGGGGGCTGCACCCCTTGTCCAATTCGGACCAGAGGGGGGGGGCGCACGCCTTCTTCCTTTTGGCCTCTCTCCTCTATTCCCGTACGGCCCAATAAGGCCCATATACTCCCCGGCGAATTCCCGTAACTCTCCGGTACTCCAAAAAATACATCACTCAGAACCTTTCCGAAGTCCGAATATAGTCGTCCAATATATCGATCTTTACGTCTCGACCATTTCGAGACTCCTCGTCAAGTCCCCAATCTCATCCGGGACTCCAAACTACCTTCGGTACATCAAAACACATAAACTCATAATATAACCGTCATTGAACTTTAAGCGTGCGGACCCTACGGGTTCAAGAACTATCTAGACATGACCGAGACACGTCTCCGGTCAATAACCAATAGTGAAACCTGCGTGCTCATATTAGCTCCCACATATTCTACGAAGATCTTTATCGGTCAAACCGCATAACAACATACGTTTGTTCCCTTTGTCATCGGTATGTTACTTGCCCGAGATTCGATCGTCGGTATCTCAATACCTAGTTCAATCTCATTACTGGTAAGTCTCTTTTCTCATTCTGTAATACATCATTCCGCAACTAACTAATTAGTTGCAATGCTTACAAGGCTTATAATGATGTGCATTACCGAGTGGGCCCAGAGATACCTCTCCGACAATCGAAGTGACAAATCCTAATCTCGAAATATGCCAAACCCACAAGCACCTTTGGAGACACCTGTAGAGCACCTTTATAATCACCCAGTTATGTTGTGACATATGGTAGCACACAAAGTGTTCCTCCGGTAAACGGGAGTTGCAAAATCTCATAGTCACAGGAACATGTATAAGTCATGAAGAAAGCAGTAGCAACATACTAAACGATCAAGTGCTAAGCTAACGGAATGGGTCAAGTCAATCACATCATTCTCCTAATGATGTGATCCCTTTAATCAAATGACAACTCTTTGTCCATGGCTAGGAAACATAACCATCTTTGATTAATGAGCTAGTCAAGTAGAGGCATACTAGTGACACTCAGTTTGTCTATGTATTCAGACATGTATCATGTTTCCGATTAATACAATTCTAGCATGAATAATAAACATTTATCACGAAATAAGGAAATAAATAATAACTTTATTATTGCCTCTAGGGCATATTTCCTTCAGCGGCAAGACTACCGGAGGGGGAGACAGAACCGCAGCCTCGACCGGGTGAGTGTGTTCTGCTCGCCCCCCACGTCGACCGGGGTTTTTCGCTTCCTCCGCACCCCTTCTTCCGGGGATTCTTGAATTTCTTCGGTGCTCAACTCCACCATTTTTCTCCCAACACCATCACGTATCTGGCTGCGTTCGTGTCGATGTGTGAAAACTTTTTAGGGTGTTGACTGCACTGGGTCTTTTCAAACATATCTTCACCATCCGCTCCCAGTCGGTCAAAAAAGAAAAGTCGAGTGACTCAAAAACCCATGTTATCTAGATGTGTGGGGGTTCAGGTATCCAAAAGAGGCATAGGAGTGCCTTCCCTGCTATGACTCTCCCTGAATCTGTTAGAGGCTGGCAGCCGACCTGGTTCTACTGCCAGGACATCGCAGCTCCAGGCCAGTCGACTGGTCTTCCCCACTTCACATTCGACCGCCTCCAGACCCCTGCCCCACTGAAAGTGACTGCTGCTGAGAGCGTGGAGACGATGATGTTGGTGGAGAAAGTGGTCCAACTTATTAATGAGGGCGTCACCGGCCTGGACCTCCTGGAAGTGTTCCTCAGTCGACGCATCCAGCCCCTTCAGGCCCATGATCATCCCATGTGGCTGTACTCGGGACCTGCCGACACCACTCGGGTCCATCTAGAAGAAGTGTCGCCCAAGACTGTGGCTTTGTGGCTGAGGAGCATCACAGGTAATCAGGACAACCCCAGTGGATCTAGGCGAGTCATTCCCTTTGGCAATGATAATCAGCTTGACAAGGTATGCTCTTTGTTCCGACTGCCTTGCATTTACGTTCCGACTGTACTTGATGTCGACTAACTTTCACTTGACTGATTTGTCCTGCAGGTTTTCACTGAGATGCATTGGATGCCCAATGGCGAACAAGCTTTGGAGCAGGACCAGGAGGGAGAAGCCAGTGCGGAGGAGAGTGGCGACTGGGAGTCTTCAGATGAAGAGGAGGAGGAGGAGAGCGAGGAGTTGGACGATGAGGAAGAAGTCGACTCGTCGCTGCACTCTGAATGCCGGTCCAAACAGCACCATGACCCGTCCGGCGGGCGCGGGAAGAACGTGGCTCCGAGTACCCATGCTCAGAAGCGCACTCGGACATCGACTCCAGAGCCAACGGAGAAGGTAGCCAAGCAGCCCAAAGTTGTTCCTCCCAAGGCTCAAAAGACTTTGTCGCGGATCAAGATGGACGTCCCTGTTGCTTCGGGGTAAGTGTCTCGCTTGTGTTTATGTAGGTCAACTGAAGTTTTTGTTCTGACCAGCCGGATCATGTATCTTTCTAGCCCCACCTTTGCTGCCACTGACATGGACATCGACAAGGCACCAGGAGACGAGGAGGCCACCTCACGAGTTGGTAAGTCTGCTCGACCAGGCTTCATTAAGTTGAGTGGATCACCAATCGGCAGAGTTTCTGATATTTCCCTCTTTCTCTAGTTCTGAAAGAGGTCGTCGTGCTCCCTGATGGTGAAGAAGAAGTGCCTCTACAGGAGAGGAGGAAGAGGGGTGGGGGCTTAGGTAGGAGGAGGCTTGAAGTTCAAGTCCCTCAGTCGACGCTGGCGCTTGAGGCGATGGTCGGACGTTCCGAAGAGCCGGTTCGGACCAACGTCACATTCGCCAGCCCGATGACGACTGATCGTCCGTCGGGCTCGACCGCACAGACTCCTGCCGCTCCAGTGCAACTCCACGCATCTGACCCAGCAACTACTTTGACTGCCCTGGAGCCATCACTCTTTGTTGCGTATCAGACCCCGGATGACTCGCCGAGTGCCGCTAGGGAAGCTCTTCGCCAGGTGAGCCTTGTCATGGAGCAGGTGAAGGTGATGCACGAGGCTAGCCAAGTGGCTTACAATGCCAGTACTGCCCTTCAGACCAATGTTCAGGTCAGCAAAACCCCGACTGAACTTTTGAATGTTGTTTTATATTCGATCACCCACTGGGGTGTTTCTTTGTTTAGAGTTTAGGAAATCTTCCACTCCACTCGACTCGAGTTGAGTCTCAGTAAACTGTCTGGATCAGTGGGGGCACGCCGAGTGCACCCACTGGGTGTAGTCCCCGAGACCACGGTCGACTGCTGGCAGTCGACTGAGGTCTTAAAATGTACCTCCCTCTTTTTTTTTGAACTCACGCTGGGCAGACCCTATTGAGTATTGATCTGAACTAGTGGGGGCATGCTAAGTGCACCCACTGGGTGTAGTCCCCGAGACTACTGTTGAATATTTGATTCGGAAGTAGTCTTAGAGTAACCTTTCACTATCATTGTCTCTTATTTCTGTCGACTGACATATCTCTCTTGTTGACTGCAGAGGTCTTGTGATCTTGGAGCTCGACTTTTCGAGTTAAAGAAGAAGCATATCAGCATTGAACTTGACCTTGAACTCGCAAAGAAGAATCTCAAGACTGCTCAACAAGAGACGACCATCATGGGAGGTAACCATTCGACTGTCTTGTCTGCTTAGTAGTTCTCACTTTCCACTGCTTTTCTTTCAGTCTCTTTGAATTGAGTGACTTCACATAAGCAGATGTGCGTAGTGAAAACTGCCAACTTCAGGCTCGTCCAAAGAGTGTTGTTTCTTTAGAGAGAATGAAGGAGGCTTTGGAGAAGAAGGACCTGGACCTTGCTGCTGCTCAGAAGGAAGCATGTGAGAAGACGACGCTTGCGGACCAGAAGCTGGCTTCAGTCGGCAAATTGGAGGAGGAGAACGCGAAGTTGAAGACCGCCATCTCGGAAGCTAATCAGAAAGTCGAGCAACTGAGGAAGGACAAGGAGAACCTGACCACTGAAGTCGGCGGCCTCAGAACCAAGACGGGCAAGCTAGAGTCCTATCTGGAACAACTTGCCGCGAAGCTTGTCCTGAAGCTTGAAGGTATGGTCATTCGACTGGTCAATTATCATCGACTGAAGTTTGTTATAATATTGTCGACTCATTGTTTTTCACGATGGAACAGAACTTTGTCAGGACTTTGAAGCAGAAACTGGGAGGGTCGAGATAGGTCTCGACCCCATCAATTGTCCCGTGAAAGATCACGTTGCGATGAACTTGCTGCGGTTGGAATCACGCTTGGATGGTGCAGTTGCTTATCTGGCTCGACTGAAGGCGGCGATGACCTGACTGGACGCCGAACTCTGGCCTCAGGCGGAACTTTCTCAAGACCTCGAGTCGCTGATCGCTCGACTCAATCAGATCACTGGCCGAGTGCAAGAGTGGAAGAAGTCCTCTTCTCACTGTGGTGCTGACGTCGCCTTGTCATTAGTTCGAGTGAACTGCAAGGAGGCTAAAGAAGAGAAGCTGGTGGCCCTCAAGGTAGCGAATACTAATAAGCACTCTTTCCAGTCCTTCATGGACACCTTCCTCGAGGCAGCCACCCGCATTGCCGACAGCATCGATCTTGACAGCTTCTGCGATCCAGCCAGTCCTTCTCCTGCCGAGTGACTAAAAAACATTATGCCTCACCTTTATTTGCCTCGGAATGCCGAGTGATTTTGTAATCATTAAAACTCCTTCGGGCCTGATGCCCGAGTACTTTTAATCTGCGATTAGGAACCTTTGGATTTATCTTTGAACATGTTGCGTTTATCTTCGAGTGAAACTCGTTCTTCTCTCGGATCAGTTTCTGTTTGTTCGATGCAGCCTCTGAAGAAGAATCGGCAGTCGACCAGTTGGACGAGCCTTGAGCAGCATTGATCAACTCATCAGCAAGGCACTCAACAATAGTCTTGACGTTCCCGTCATCAGCAAGGCACCAGCCGTTGGATGGGCCTTTGACAGTGCGCACAATCTCGTCCTTCTTCTTGACAGTGCAGCCCCCCGGTGGGGTGGTCGTGGTCGACCCGCACCATTCGGCGGGACCGACAGCTCATCAACGGGGCATTCAGCAATGGTCTTGACGTTCTTGAAAATGGCTCGCCTTGGTGACATGCTCAATCTCGTCCTTCTTCTTGATGGTGCAACTTTGGAGTGGGGGTCGTGGTTGACCCGCACTTTGCTAAGTCCCCGAGCGAGAAGATCAGTTTTCACTCGGGAGGGTTTTCAAAACTTAGGTGAGTACTGGACTGCAGCTAAGCCCCCGAGTGGGAGGATTGCTCACCACTCGGTAGGATTTCTCAAACTTAGGCGAGTCCTGGACTGCAGCTAAGCCCTAGAGTGGGAGGATTGCTCACCACCTGGTAGGATTTTTCAAACTTAGGCAAGTACTGGACTGCAGCTAAGCCTTCGAGTGGGGGATTGCTCACCACTCGGTAGGATTTTTCAAACATAGGCGAGTACTGGACTGCAACTAAGCCCCCGAGTGGGAGGATTGCTCACCACTCGGTAGGATTTTTCAAACTTAGGCGAGTACTGGACTACAGCTAAGCCCCCGAGTGGGAGGATTGCTCACCACTCGGTAGGATTTTTCAAACTTAGGCGAGTACTGGACTGCAGCTAAGCCCCCGAGTGGGAGGATTGCTCACCACTCGGTAGGATTTTTCAAACTTAAGTGAGTACTGGACTGCAACTAAGCCCTCGAGCAGGAAGATTGCTCCCACAATCTTGTCCTTCTTCTTGATGGTGCAGCCCCCGGGGGAGGGTCATGGCCGACCCGTACCATTTGGTAGGACTTTTTAAACTTAGGCGAGTAGTGGACTACAGCTAAGCCCTCGAGCGGGAAGATTGCTCCCACAATCTCGTCCTTCTTCTTGACGGTGCAGCCCCGGGGGAGGGGGGGTCATGGCCGACCCATACCGTTT